>NW_027160492.1:0-213 GCF_002600585.1 Cystoisospora suis
CGACTTACCAACCTGGTTACGAAGCCACAGCAGTGGACTGTGGTCCGTTCGAACAAGTGTCGGAGAGCCTTCAATCCAAACCCTGAATGTCTCCAAAGCCCAGACAACGGCAAACGCTTCAAGCTCCGTTGTTGACCACTTCCGTTCATTTGGTCGCAGAACCCGGCTGGCAAAAGCGATTGGCCTCTCGTGTCCAGCTGAGTCTTTCTGGGA
>NW_027160493.1:0-10720 GCF_002600585.1 Cystoisospora suis
AGATCAACTGTGTACGAAGACTCTTGTTGTCGTGAGTCTTCGTACACAGTTGATCTATCGATTTCTACGGAGAGTGACACATGCTGTTGTGGGCTGAACGTTGCCCGAGGAAGAGGAGGAGGTGTAACCACTAACTATTTGTGAGTAACGATGATAGTACAGATATGCAAGTCAGTCCATCAGTGAGTGACTGCATTTGTATAGTATGGCTCAGACTTTATATTTTCACCGGAGATGGTATCGAAGAAGATGATGATCACACTTGGAGGATCGAGAAAGACTTTCAGCTTCTCTTAGTTGGGCGTTGTATCTCTCAGTGTCTTTTTCGTACCTATGGCTCTCCTTACACATACATGCGCACATGTTCTTTTCTGCTCCTCCCACATTTCGTGTACCTTCCTGTGGTACTTCTCTTGTTATATGTCTATGTATCTAGCTTCGTCACTCCAAGGCAAGCGGCGGGGGAAACGCATCGGCTAGTGTGCAGACACGGAGCCTTGACACATGTATGAATGCTAAGACGACTTCAAGCGTCGTCTTTTCTTAGGACCGTCTCTTACGCAATAGGAGATGTTAGAAAAAAGTCTTTTTGTTGATTGGGCGTGTCTCTGGTTTTCTGTGCTCTCAGATCTATGGCTACACACCATGGGATATACGCAGGACATGGTAAGGAAGGTTCTTGACGAAGCACACGTCAGGTGGCAGTGTAGTTCGTGCGATCATAGCAGTCGAAATTCTCAATTCCTGTGGTGGGGTGAAGACACTAATCACTTACTATGCGTGTATGTGAGTATCTTACGGGACGGAGGAGTTCATCAAGAGGGGGGATTGGCCGAAAAGTTGTCGGCGTACTTTCGTGTGACAGTACTACGGGCACTGACGGGTGGTGTCCCGCCGCGTGATTCTGAGCTGACTGCGAAGACCGGCTGGCTAGGTGTTTTTTCCTCGGTGCTGGCTGTAGAAAGGATCGTAGTTCTCTAGAGATTCAGTGCAGGTGGACTATCCGCCTTCGACTTCGAGGGAGTGTGTATGTTTTTTCGTCACTCCGGGGAAAGCGTATTCGTCACGCTGAGAGGATAAACATGTTTTATATGTACACATCACAAGGCCGTGTAGGAAAGAGTCTGACGTCTCATATATTAGACTGGGGATTAGAAACAAATGCGTGCTTTTCTTGGTGTTTTTTTCTGTGCTCCTCCTTTTTGGTCCGGAGAATCGCGCCGTCTGTGTGTACATACACCACAGTGGCATGTATGGAGAACAACACATCTAGTCTGTCGACGAAGAACCCCACTCAAGATCTGCTTGCCTTTTGTCATTCTTGTATGTGGTTCTTTCTTTGTCTTTCTTACACAGGCCGTGTATTTCATTTAAGTGGAAATGAGAGACAGGGTGTCTGGGCTCTCATTGCAGATCAGGGAAGCGCCAAGGTCCGCGTAACCTCGATACGAAGATTTATGGGTAGAGGACGTTCTGTTCTCAAAGTCAGGGAGTACAGGGACGAGGAATGCGACGATCCATTCGTAAGTCGTCTTCGTTAGGTTCTTCTTGTTTCTAGAAGTCTCGGGGAGGAAGGCTGCTAGCATGTCTTTTCCACATGAGTGATCTCTTTCTTTTCTATGATTTTATACATATATGTGAGCAGGCTACCAAGTTTGGTGTTCTCAGATCATGACTTGCTGATGTAGGTGAGTATAGCATGATGTACTTTGTAACCGTAGATATTTATTCATATGCATAGTATGTTCATGTGCATCTGGGTTGCAGGGCAGATGCACGTTCGTTGTAGACAGAGGAGGAGTCCTTGGTAAAGGTTAAATCACATACTCTGTGACCGTTACAGTGGATACTCTGTTACATGCTAGTCGTCTTTCTGTATGCATCTGTTTGTCTGACAATTTTTTCCACGTGTGTTTCGTGTCTTCATCGGGAACTAAAGTTTCCCGTGTACGGAGGACATCTTCTATACGCTGTGCCGGTGCGAAGTGCCTCACGATAGGTTTTTCGATATCTGTTTCGACTGTATTGGTATATGCGACGGAATTGTTCTGCAGACCATCATTCAGCGGGCGGAAGAAGCCTTTATGGAGCAGTCGTTCCCATCATATCATCTCTTATTCAACAATTGCGAGCACTTCGCCGTATTCTGTAAAACTGGCAAGGGGAAAAGCACCCAGGTTCAGAAAGCAGCAGTGGCTGCGGTAGCTACGACATCTCTTCTTGTTGGCGCTGGAACAGCAGCAGGTGCCGCCGCTTTGGCGGCGGCGATAGTCGAAGGGAGATTCAGAAGAAGGATATGAATCTCTAGCTTCACTTGGTTCACATACTGCAAGACAGTCTGTCTCAGGTGGTTGTTCCGGTTTGCGGGGACTTCACATTGTCAATCATTCATGGACGCGTTTTGTTCGCGGCCGAGACCGTCAGCCGCCGACACCCGTCAGGGTACCGAGCTGACTATCAGGGAAGCTCTGAAGTGGTTTGATGTTAAGGCTAGAGTGGATGAGGTCAGCGGTTGGCCCGTTTCGAGGGAGTGTCTTTTTCTTTGTGTCAGTGTATGGGATACGATGCGAGGAATACTTTGTGCGGATGTGCTCGGTCCTCGAGATGGTAGTCCTCAGTGTTTATGGCGAAAGGGGGGACGCGGTAGGATTTCTTGTATGGGCTTGGCGGCAAGGAGGAGGTCTGTGGCTTACATCTCTTGGTCACACCTTTTTAAAATGGCTAAATTTCTATATAGTTCGGTCGAGCAAATACACTCAGTCTCGATCTGGAGGGACCAGGTTCGTTTTTTTTGTCCGTAGGAGTCTGCTCGTGTCAGGGAAGCATGGTAACAGAACGCCTTTGGCTCCAGTCATCTGTTTTCATAGCTGAAGGGTGTCTTCTTTCTTAGAAACGCTTGCATGCCTGCTGTGACAATCGGGACCACCGTGGGAGGTGCTCTGCCGGACTGGCTAGCAGCTCAGAACCAAGCTCGCTGCCTGGAGTCTTCTTTGCTCTCATTCTCGCGTCTCCATGAATCTATCACTTGGGAGTGAAGGAAAGGAAAAAAAGGTTTCTTGGTGTATGTGAAAAGCCGCTGAGTACTAGTAAGCTCGGTAGGCCACTGACACATTACCATCTTAGTATGTGCAGCCACGGTTCCTTCAGCGCGGCCATCTTCTTACGCGGCACGGACCCGCGAAATCCCACACTTTCGTTTCTTCAGGAATATTAAAACAGAACAGGTATCCGTAGTCCGGCGGAGCGGGGTGTGTGGCTCTAGCGTGCAGTTCGTAATCAGCCGCAGTGCTCTGGCTCATAGATAGTTGCCAGCGCTTACCCGTGAAAGGTTAACGAAGCTGTCCTAGCTTGTTACAGTCCGGTCATCGGAGTGAAAGGCGCTGAGTGTTTGTAACCTTGGAAGGCCACTGATACATATCATTTGAATGGGACCTGCAACCACGATTCTTTTAGCGCGAGCATCTTCGAAGGAGGCAGGGACTCGTGAAAATCTCACACTCTCTACACCTCGCCTGACTGGAGCACCGGTACACGTTGCTGACAGTAAAACTCCGGGGACCGGGAGAAAACGGGAATGCATTAAGGGAACATCATGACTTCGTTCAGTTTGCTATCCTCCATCGTGCGGGCGCTGAGCTGCAGTAAGGTCTGCCCTTGCGTGCAACTTGCTGATGTCCAGTATCGACATCAAATATGACGGAGCAAGTCACAGTTTCAGTAGTTCGATCTCCGCTCCGACTGCTCCCGAGCGGTGCACCAGCAGGCGCCTAGTTGCAACTAGGCAATCGCTGGTGGGAACTCGAGCGGCCTCCTGGAGGTGGCTGTTGGTCCGCTCGAGCCGGATTGGTTCACTCTCACGTTTGCGAATGAAACGCAGCGCAGCCAGGCCTTACCTGCTTCGCAGTATGGGTATACTCGAGAAAAACCAAACTGCGAAGGGGTCCCCTGAAACAAAACAGAGGTTAGCGTGGTGGTCGCTAAAAATTTCGAGTTGTCCTTGGACTCTTGAGAGGAGGTGCGAGCTATTCGACAGCAGTGTTGGGGAAGGTCAGAACTCTTTCCCTGTAGCCGGGCGGGCGCCCCATCACAATCAACGTTGGGAGCAATCGCCAACGACAGGGGCTTGGCTCGGGGAGCCACTTCCGCATATGCCGGTAGCCGACATGGCACTTGTCTTCCTATGCCCCCCTAACTCGACACAGTGCGAGCCAGCACGTTGCTAGACAGTCTTGCGACGTATCCTACATCCCGGGCGGAAGCCAGCTCCTGCGCTGCCAATGCACCACGAGAGATCTGCGGCGTGCAAAGCTGCGCTGAGTTGCGGCTAATGGTCCCCTTGATAGGGCTTGTGACAGCTCGGTGTCGCTTTTGACCTCGTACGCGCGCCGCCGTAGTCGTGGCAACCCAGTGACTGCGTTTTTCAATTTCAACATATTTTACGCAAGCCGCGAATAGTGATTTGAACTGTTACGCCTGAGGTTGAAAGCTGGCTTGGGGACTGAGTGCGCAGCACTGGCTGAGCGGACTGGCACCACTGGCCGGAGGGGAGCGACCGGTTGAATGACAGGTTACCAACCGGTTACGCCTTGCAGCAAACGGTGCGTCACCAGAGCGCACACAACTAATAGCTTTTTGGAAAGCCGGTGCGAGCGGATAAATTGAAGTCATTGTTTGGTACCGCGGGACCGCGTCGGTTTTTCAGCGCGGGGAGGATTCGCAGACGCTGCCCTTTTCGCTTATCGTCGTTCCGGCGGTGAATAAAGTCTAGCTGAAGTTTTCTTCAGCTTCCCAATCGCAGCGGCAAGCTAGGCTCGCCTCCTCGCTTGGATGTTGGTCCGCTTCGTTTGGTATGCCTCCGGGAGCCGAGGCGCTGGAACGAGAAGCCTGCGGCTTTCTTCCAGTTCTATGTTGTGCACGCCTGCGGTTGTTTAGGCGATCTCGGTGTCGCAGGTCCACCGGCTTCGTTGTTGGGTGGGCCTGCAGTCCTTCTAGCCGTTGCCTCCTGGGTTTTTTAGTGGAATGAAGCACCAGGGCTTTACGGCAGTTTGCGGAGACTGTTGCCGCGCGCGCTGGACAGCCTGATTGCACTGAGGCAGGCTGTGCCCGCTACACACTTGCGACGGGCGTGGATGTTCGAGCGTTGAACAAAGAAGTGCGGAATATGAATTCTGCACGTGGACAGCCCCGGCAGACGGGGGCCTGTGCTGGAAAGACTCCGGCGCTTCACAGGGGAGGCCGGGCGTCAAGTAGCGCTGCAGAAACAAGCTCAGAGCCGAGGAGAAATTTGAACAGCGGCAGTAAGAGCAGAGACATCAGTAGCCGAAGTTGGAGAGGGCCGTCTGCCGTTTCAGCTTCGCCTCGTGGGGCTATCTCATTCTCAGGGCCCTCTAGTCACGCCGCGCGCGGTTTGACAGGTATGAGTGGTTCCTCTGTGAACAAGGCCAGGTCTGAAAGACGCGTCATCTCAAAGCCACCGCGCGTGACACCTCGGGATGCTCTTTCAGCGACGAAGACGTGTCCGCTTTGTTGCAAGCCAATCAGTCCAGGTCAGAGGTTCATGGACTTCTCTGTGACTATACCAGATTCCGTCAGTACACGCAAGGGCGTATCTGAGAAACGCCAAGTCAAGTCAACAATCTCGCGCCGTGTCGGTTCAGTCCCGCCTCCAGGGCGTTCACACTCCGCGCCTGCGGAAGGGACCGTCTCAGCGCCTTTTCACGTAGACTGCTTGACCTGCGCGGAGTGTGGAAAGCCCCTAGTTACAGCTGAGACAGGGCCTGCTGGTCAGAAGGACAACCGTGTGATCTTCGATAAAAATGGAGCTGTTGAAGCGTTTACTTCTGCCGTTAGAGAACGGCAGGAAAGAGGAAACACACTGACAAAAAAGGGGCCAGCCACGTCTCGCCTGGGTAGGGTTCAGCCTGTTTTCCCCATTGCTGCGGTGCGGCACTTCGTTTTCCATGAAAAGTGTCAAGAGCGACTGTGTGCCGTCTGCCACCGTGCTATAAAGCCGGGAGAACCGCAGCTGGCTTTACCGAAAAGTTTCCCAGGAGATTCTGCTTCAGAGGCTGCAGGAAAGCAGGGACGTGAAGCTCTGCTTTCAAACGGGACAAGTCAGGGCGATGACCTTGAGGCAGCGATGCTAGCGAAGAAGTCTGAAAAAGATAATCAAGTGTATCAGCATCTCGGCTGTACCCGCTGTTTCTCGTGTGGCGAGGGGTTCGTCATGGGAAAGGGAAACGACTCCGAACCTTATATGCTTTTGGACGAGCTCCGCCAGCCCCACCACCCCACGTGCCTCGCATGTTGTTGTTGTCGGCAACCGTTAGTCGCGAAGTACGAAATCCAGTCGTTCTTCGGCAAGCAGGAAGTCTGCTGTACCGCCATAAGCAATCTGCGCAGTCTGTCACCTCTACCCGGCGGTGCATCTGCCGGTACCTTACAAGCTGTTTCCAGTCCTGGCAGTGGGGTCAGAGGCTCAGTGACAGCGAAATATGGAGGACTGTGTTGTGCTTGGTGCGCAGCCCGAGTGCCGCGATGCCTCTGCTGTGAACGGCGGTGCGCTGTTTATCAGGCCCCCGACGGACGGAGGATTGCACCAAAAGCCATAACGAAAGCGGCTAGACCCGCTGCTGACCACGCGACGGCTATAGGTCTCGGGAAAATCAAGCCTCCGCCTGTGTCTCACCAGCATCCTCCTTCCAGCAAGGAGACCTCTCCTGCCGGGTTGTATGGAGAAATGAGAGGTGTCATGTGTGGGCAGTGTGCTGCATTGCCGGTAGTGGAGACTGAGTCTAGTTTAAGAAGGGTGGCTGAATGGCTTCTTCGTCTGTATGCAGATGCCGGCCTTGTGTTCAGTTCGGACATGCTTCGTCTCCAGCAGCTGATGCGAAATGTGAGTGAAGACCAAAAGAAACGGCAACAAGAGCTAGAAGACCGGAGTCGACTGGGAAGCCACGGGGCGGGCAAAGGCACGACTGCTGGAATCAAGGCTCGTAGTACGGCGGTGCGGACAGCGAACAATCGCACACCTGCTGTTCGACAAAGCCGCAGCTTCCCGATAACCACCGCGACGTCGGACACGACCTTTATAGCCCGGATCGACGACCTGGTGGTTCCGATCGAGCTTGTGGATTTCTCCGAACTGAATCCTGAGTTTGCAACATCCAGACATTCCAAGGAAGCATTGCAGAAAACGGCAGCCCCCGGAGGAGTAAAGGCAAAGCTCCTTTCGATAACCGGTAGGCGCGCCGTTTCTTCGGTCAGCTCTCACGGGAAAACAGTGAGTGCAGGAGCCCCGGACAAAGGCCTTTCGTTGTGCGGCCGTTGCCACGTACAGGAGGTCACGTTGATGGCATCACCTGGGGCAGCGCTTCAGTTCGATGAACAAGTTAGGGCTCAGGCCCAGGCTGAAAAGAGCCAATTGGGCGGGGGCGGGGTTACGTCTGCAAGCGATGGGGCGACCGCACCTATCATCGCAGGTGGAGAGCGTCCGGAGCAGTCCGGAAGAGACTTGCACCTACGCCGTCAGTCTACTTTCGTTCACCGGGACGTCTTTGATGTCGCGTCTGCGTATGCTGCATCGCTTGAAGGAAATCTTGCTACCGGTGCATCAAAGGATGCTTCGAAAGTGCAGGGGCACCGACAGTCAGAGGAGGGGCACCCGGGGCGACATCTGAAACATGATGTCAGACCAGAGGTAGCTGCAGGGGCACTCCTGATGACCGGGTCTTTTGCTGGAGGTCTTGTTAGAACCTTGACAGGGACCCACACCCAGGGACTGAGTGTCCGCCTGGTTGAGCGCGTTTGCGTCGTGGGACACGTCCCTCGGGTACTAGTCCTGCAGCATCTAAGCCATGAGCTGCTGCACGCCTACCTTGCTTGCAAACAGAAGGAGATAACAGACCATAGCGTAGAGGAGGGAGCGTGCAATGTCGCTGCAGCAGAAGCCTTGCTTCATCGCCTGGCACAGCTTGTTGCGGAGAACCGAGACGTGATTGATGGGATCGTCCCCTCAACCAAAAGAGAAGACTGCAGTCAGTACGAGGACGGGGAACGCGAACCGCGTCACAACCCTTTTGAGCTCCTGGTGCTGCAGTACAGGCTGTGGAAAATGAGAGAGAGCAAAGATCCTGTGTACGGCGAAGGGTACAGAACGTGCCTTGGCGTGGTAGAGGCCAAGCACTTTACTTTCGGAGAATTTGTTGAATGGCTTCTAGTGAGCTGAGAGTTTTCTATTCAATACAGGTGATGCCGCTGTGAACGTTGCTTCGCAGTTCGTCTACGTTGGTTGACGTGGTGTGGCAGCTCGTGGTTCGCAGATATAACTCCGCATTCTCCTGGCTTTTTTGTAACCTCTTCTACGCTTGTTAAGGAGATCTTTGTTTCTGAGCATAGCTGTGACCGCGGCGAAACATACCGCATGTGTTGCTGTGTGGATTCTTTTTCATTATCCGTCTCTTCCGAGTAGCGACCCCAGCTGAGACGCAGCCGTCGTTCTCAAAGCGAGTCACCTTGGGCTTGCGAGAAGCACTCTCGCGAATGTGGTTTTTCTTTGCGTACCAGGAAAGGTTTGTAGCCCGTCCGCAGGTTTCCATGAGTGTAGGTTGATGCACCGCTCAGGAAAGAGCAGGCCACATTGACTGTGTCGGGCCTACTATCATCCGGCTATATTCATTCAGCATTCGTCCTCCGCCGCATCGAGCAGCGTGTGTAGTGGCCTCGCCGTGGAGTGGAAAGTGGGTGTTGCACTCCGGAATTATGATGGGAGCGGTCACCGAAAAGCTAAACTCGTGTCGCATGCCTCGACCAGCTGCGTAGCGCGTCTGCCCAGAGTCTTGATCAAAGAAATCAGGTAGGGGCTGCTCGTCCGCATAGAGAGACCTCAGTGGCTGTTGGCGTGGGTTTGAGGTGGTGGAAACGCAGCTTGTTTCCCGGAATGTGTGAGTGCCTGTCAACACCGCGAGTGTGTCTGTAGATGAAACTCTTACGAGGAGCTCCCGATAGGGTTCGGGAGTTTTTAAGGATAATTATCCGAGGAGGTACTTGCGGCTACAGATCTTCAAATGCCAGATGGGGCCTCACGGCCTGCAGCAGTGTAAGATAGTCAATCCTAGGAGTGCGGTAGACGCGGTGAAGTATAGTCTTTCTCCGGGAGAGCGCATCTGGTAAATCTCACTGGCGGCTTAGCACCAAGCTCGTCATCTCCGCGGAACACCGTTCCGTAGGAACCGCATGTACCTGTAGTTAACACTGAACTTCGCTTTGGCCACTGCCTTACGGAGACGAAGTGTTGCGCAACGGAGCGGGCGTCGAGCTGGGATGAAGAGATGGTTACGCCTCTTGTACTTAGAGGCCATAGCTCCACCTGTCTCAGTATATGTATCAGCTTCTATTGACAAGTTGTTCTCCAGTAGATAAAAAAGCGACTGCACATAATCACGTGGTTGGTTTGTGAAAGGTTTTCAGTGGCAGACGGTTTACGGGTTGGCTGATTGGTAAATGCATTCTTCAATCTGGAACACTGTCGGCCATTTTGATAGCGCTCACGCGCAGCTCCGGCCCGGTGGCTCCTTCGCCCCCCCCGTCTGAGGGGCTTCTCTGGGTCTTTGACATGTCCCCGTTAACGGCCTCGCCTGAACCGGGTTTCTTCGAAAAGCCTTTTGTGGGGGCAGATTTTCCCGCTTTGTCTTTACTTTTTTCATCTTCCTGTTGCTCGTCAACCCAGTGGAGTCTGCACAATAAGAAGGCAAGGAATGCTAAACTCCAGGACAGACGCCAGCTGGTGGGACATGCGTAGCTGATCTTCCGTCAGTAGGCGAGCGACGGCGTTCTGCCTTGATTCGTCAGTCGAACGCACTACGTTATTTTTCCTTCGAACAGAAGACGCTCTGATCACACGAGTGCTTACGTCGGAAGCGTACCTGTTCCGCTTGAGATGAGCTAACGCGGTGCTGTTGAGCTTGGGTAAAATCTGAGAAAGCGCCTGTGCGCAGCCGCACGAAGAACAAGGCAGCAACAGGGAAAGTCAGAAGTGTACCCCACTATGTCAGACTGCCCTCCACTACAGTATGGGATCGGTAGAACTTACGCTGTAGATCGGAACGGCCCAGCCGTCGATCAATCCAAGTTGTACAGCCGCCTCGGAGGCAGTATTACGGTCGCAGTTTTTCGTGATGGGGAAGTCTAGCTCGAGCTCTCTATCTCC
This sequence comes from Cystoisospora suis, assembly GCF_002600585.1. NCBI lineage: Eukaryota > Apicomplexa > Conoidasida > Eucoccidiorida > Sarcocystidae > Cystoisospora > Cystoisospora suis. The sequence continues at coordinate 10,208 of NW_027160493.1, forward strand.
CTATGTGGAACACACCAAAGCAGCCCGCGACATCGTCCCCCGTGCACTTCAGTGCGCTTCTATGAGAGCATTTTCACCAACGACCTCTTCTAAGACGGGGTACCTGTAAGAAGAGCTCATCCATGTACTTTTGACTCCACTGTAAATATAGCTGGAGGGGTCTCCCAAGGAAGGAGTAGTTCGCCGCGTTCATCAGATTGCACAAGACAAGGCTCTTGTCCTCTGTTATCGATCGAGGAAAATCCCCTTGCTGCATCTTTGTTTTAAGCAATGAGAGGGAAGCTGTTTGATTCTGAGGTGACAAATGAAAACCCATAGAGTTTCCTTTACTTGAGGTCTTCACACCTCAGCGTTACACGATCAAGGGGTGCCCTTACACCGACGAGCCTTCTTCTGTCGATATGGGACGAGCGCGCCGATACTTCGAGTTTGGCTTCTTACTGCCATGACGGGCGTTATCAATAGGCCCTGGTCCCTGGCGTCAGTTGCAGCCGGTCCTTCCTCTCGAGAGGA
>NW_027160494.1:0-1595 GCF_002600585.1 Cystoisospora suis
AGGTGCATTAATGTGCATTTCGTCTTCGTTTTGCACGGTTCCTTGCCCGGGATCGGCTGGAAACCGTGTTTCTACCTGCTCGATTCACCGGCGGGTGAGCTGGCTCCCGCGAGCCGTCGTGGCTCGCCGGGGTCCTAGTGTCGTTCCCCTGCCTGTTTCTTCTTTCTCATCGTGTTAGCTAGGGCTGAATGGTTAGCAAATGTCTTTTGCTTCCCACTGATACCTATTTTACGTGGAAAGGGTGTGTTTTGCCCTACCGGGCTGCCTTCTGCTTTTCTGCGCGCGGCGCCCGTTGTCTTGCGGCTCCTGGCGCATGCTGCTTCTACGGCGGGAGAATTTCCCGCATGGAAATTCCGGGCCTTTTCCGGCCTTTCTGAAATATCTATGAACAGACTAGCCTTACCAATGACTCGATCTCTTAGTTTGGCTCCTTTAGGAGCCCTAATATGACTTTCCTGAAATCCACGGACCGTAGTTTCGCCCTTCCGGTCCGTGGGCCAGCTCGGCTTGTCCGACTATCAGCTTGACTGGTTGGCCTATGTTTGGCTTTTCCTGTATTTCCTGGTGTTCTTGAGTTTCTCTGAGCTTCGGGGCTCCGGACAGGCTTTTCTATCCCTATTTTGCTTAATAGGCTCCTCTAGGAGCCCTGCTAGTTTCGCGTGTGCGCTGTGCTGCTGCCTTGCTGCCCAGCGCGGCTGCGCGCGGGTCCGAAAGTCCGGCGATTGCGCTTTTGGTAAAACATGTGTTCCCGCCTCAGTGCCGGGTTCTAATATTTCCTAAAGTCGTGCAAGGTGCCTAACGCACCTTGAATTAGCTCTCCACGTGGCCTGGTCGCTGAGATCGGCCAAAATCGCGTTCCCCTATGCGCGAGTTGCGGGGTAGACGGCACTTGCCCCGGTTCCCCTCTACTTTGGTGCAAAACATCGATTTTTCTGAATTTACGCGTACGGCTATAATTTAGGTATCTCTAGATACCTCTTTTTTTCCTCTATCTAACCAGACTAGTTTCAAGGCGGCGAGGAGCCTAGGCGCCGCGCGAGGCCGCCGTGCGATTTTCGGCCTCTACTGCAGATCACGAGAACGGGCTCGTGCATCTTCCCTACACTAAACAGGTTTCTGGCTCCCGGAAACACTCCCAGTAGGTTTCCGTGGGCCCCGTCTTGATTTTAGCATCCCTTCGAAGGCGTCCATCTCCTTGTACTCTTTGCGCCGACCCTTGTTCATCTCCCGCGACGGTGTAGGCGATGCGTTGGCGATCTGCTGGGGATGCTCCACGTTCTGGCGAGGCAAGTTCGTCCTCTCCGGGGCTGTAATTCTTCCGGTACACGTCTGCTGGGCCTGGTTCTTAAGTGGTAGGCCGCTGAGTTCGTGGTCTGGCTGTTCCTGGCCCTTGGACCCTCCGTCCGCTCCGCTTGTGTTTCTTTCGACTTTCGCCCGGGATGTGCGTCGGTCTCCTGCTCTTAGGTTTGGTCCTCCGGCTTGTTACTTTCGCGCTAGGGAGCTCTTGGTCCCTAATTGGTTGCTACTATCCGTGGTCCGCGAGGTATCCTTCTTCCTCTGCTGCGTCGTTACGTAACCTGGATTTCGGCTGGTCG
>NW_027160494.1:1772-1910 GCF_002600585.1 Cystoisospora suis
CGCCCCCGGAGTCAGGGAGGCAGAAAAGCGCTGGAAACGGCCAGATAGGCGTGTGCTAGGGCTCGAGGTGGATTGAGGGTACCGCGAAGCATGCCTGGGTCCAGGCCGGTAGCTCAGGGAGTGTAATGATTCTAGGGT
>NW_027160495.1:0-362 GCF_002600585.1 Cystoisospora suis
TGAGAACGCACCGATGCCAGAACGACCAGATCATAGCAAGATAAGCAATCCAAGGGGCAATCCACGACCGCCTTGGACCGCAACAGGAAACGAGGAAGACGGACAAAGTCATCAAAGCCCAAACGTAACGATCTAAAGACCCCAGAACCTCTAGCAAAGCAAGGCGACCCATAGATCACGTCGGGACCGCACGATCCAAGAACGTATGTAAAGGAACTAGCGTCCAGGAGGCCGCATAGGCAACCTGGCCGCCTCCAGACAGCATCGGCAAACGTTACTACAAGGACCTGGAAGCGATAGAACGGCAATTACCCGCAGACTGGACCTCGGGACCTAAAACCGGAATACGTAACGTCCACCAC
>NW_027160496.1:0-297 GCF_002600585.1 Cystoisospora suis
AAGAGTACCTTTATGTTGTCGTGAGAAAAGGGGGGACTAGAGAAAGGACAAGCCTTTCGAAGAAGGAGGGGAGAGGTGTCAGAGCTTTGGCTCTGCCCCGAGCGAGATCACATAAGTCACTGTTAGTAATCTAAGTCAAGAAGGTGGGGTAACAGGTAGAGAGAGGAAACATTCAGCCTCTCAAGTCTAGATAAAAGGATTATAAGTCTTTAGGGTCTCTTTTTCTAGTATCTTAGTGATTGGAATAGCTTCCAGTTTAGATCGTCATGACTATCGTGGGGGCCAATAGCCTAAAGG
>NW_027160497.1:0-319 GCF_002600585.1 Cystoisospora suis
CGCTCGGAGGCGTGCGTTCGGCGTGTATGCGGGGCTGGGCCAGCCGCGCGGGGGACAGCTCGGGTCCCGGCTGGTCGTGCTGCAGCCCCTCTGGTGCGGCGCGAAGCCGTTCCACCATGTCCGGTAATGCTTTCTGGCTCCAATAGAGCCCAAACGTTAGGCTTCCCTAGAAGCCATCCACACATTGACAGGTCCCGCCCTTGGAACGAGTTTTCTGCACAAAAACACCGACTCTCTTGTGCACACAACTCATCACGGCCCGCTGGGCATAGCTCGACGGCTCCCGCCCGCGGGAATTTCGTTTAGCTTCTGCGTCGGA
>NW_027160498.1:0-144 GCF_002600585.1 Cystoisospora suis
TCCCGCACTTGGAACGAGTTTTCTGCACAAAAACACCCACTCCTCCATGCACATGGCACAACACGGGCCGCTTGGCCTAGCTCGACGGCTCCGGCCCGCGGGGATTTTGTTGTGCTTCTGCGTCGGACGCAGACTGTGGGTTTT
>NW_027160498.1:652-1058 GCF_002600585.1 Cystoisospora suis
TTGACGTTTTGGCCAATGTCTGGTCTTTCGTTATTTGGTTGTTTTCTTGATCCTTACTGAGCTTCGCGGCTCTAGCTCGGTTTTTTTTTTTTCTGATCCTATTAACGTTATTAGGCTCCCCTAGGAGCCTTACTGATTTAGTGTGTACACTGCGTGGCGGACCTGCTCCCTGACGTGGCCGCGTGGGTGCGTGGAGTCGTTCGCTTATTGCGGTTTCCCGGAAGAAGGCCTCGCTGCCTTAATGCGGGATTCCAATAAGCCCTAAAATCTTAAAAGGTGCCTAACGCATCTCGAATTACTGCTCTACGTGGCCTGGCCGCTGAGATCGGCCAAATTCGTGCTCCACTATGCGCGGGTTGCGGGGTAGACGGCACCTGCGCCGATCCGCTGCTATTTTGGTGCAAAA
>NW_027160499.1:0-2005 GCF_002600585.1 Cystoisospora suis
CGGTTAGGGACAGCTAGCGTGGCCCGAGGGAGGAAGTAGAAATCGGCCGCAGCGGTAGCGAACCGAGAGAGAAGAGAGAGGAGAAGAGGGACTTCCTTTTTTTTCGCGTGTACGAGTGTGCGCGAGAGTGAGATCTTCTCTGAGGTTGAGAATGGTTTTTTGTATGGTCAATTTCGCTGTGTGCCAGAACCGTGTTGCGCTAAGAGAGTGCCTCCTGCGGTAGAGATTACGTGCGGTGGGCGGAGAGTCGCCCTAGGCGTTGTGTGGAGAGCAAACAAGTCTGTGGAGAAGAACTTTGGCCGTAGGGCCGTGAAGCGAGTGCTCTTTCGAGGGTCGGTTGTGACCCGAACCCCAAACAGGGGAACTTGCGGGCGAATCGTTGCAGCGGACGGCTGACATTCGCCGTGTCGCTAGAGGTGATGGCGTGGCGGAGCGCGCCACGACGAGGTTGAGTGGAGTGTGAGGAGTCCTGGTGGACCCTAATTAAGCCCGTTAGGGCTGAGTCGCTGAGAACAAGAAACATTTTTCGGCCTTTCGGTACTTGGCTTAGCGCCGACGGGGACAGTAATCGCCCTATGCGTTTCAGGAGCTGAGGTAGACACGCCCCGCTGCGAGTAGCTTGGGAGCCTGTGTGCGTAATTGGAGAATGGATCCTGGGGAATCCTAACCATTGCAATTCGCTCGCCCAAACCTTTACGGAATGCTGAGGAGAGTGCTGGCATTGGAGTCTTAAGCAACGGGGTTTGCTTGGGAGCGGATTTCCTGACGACGAGGCAAGCGGACCTCAGATTGTATGCATGGTGAAGCTGCACGGAACTGTGGAAAGAGAGCATTCAGGGCTTCCAGAGAAGTCTAGGAGCTTGTTAAGAAGACTCTAGTCAACTCGGTGTGTGAAGAGTTGAACCGGCGCGGTAGGTGTTCATTGCTACCAAGACTGTGTTCGAGCCTGGTGGCAGGGGTGGGTGTTACCAGAGGCGTGTCGTGGGTTGCGGCAGGCCAAAAGCAGGAAACAGTGAGGTTAGCAGCCATATCGAGGTTTACTGTGGTGAGAGGGATGCTCGTTTACGGCTTCTAGGGAAGCCTAACTGCACCATCACGACCGTGACGCTGTGCTGGAGGAGCAGCAGAGCAGAGGTGGTGAACATACGGTCACCTGAGGTTTCTGTGCCTGTCACGGACCATAGGTTGGTTGTGTTACGAGAGTCACTAGCGGGAGGTCTTGCAGGGAAGCGTGGAGAGAAGTAGGGGGAAGTTTAAGGGCGACCGAGTGCTAAGTCCCCTGGGACAGTCGGGCTTGTTGAAGTAGTGACTCCTAGAGGAGCCTAACGTGCTAGGGAGACCCGTGGCGTTATAGTGCCCCGTGCGTATCGAATGAAGCTACGTGTAATCGCGAGGCCAGTCCTCCGCCGAGGTGCCGAGTCGAGAGAAAGCGTAGCGTTGCTGGAAGTGNNAGGCTAAATAGGTTTGGGGGGGGGCCCATAGCAGAAGTTCCAGCTGTACATTCATGACGAAGTCTGACCTAGCTCTGTACGGTGTACGATCCCCTCTTTGTTAGAAATAGGCCACTATTTCGTGGCGATCGAGGCAGGATTGCAAAATCGTCAGAGGCGATGCCTCTGAGCACGTTAAGCATATCAAAGGATAGCAGTGTACTCAAGGGCATAGACGAGGAGACCAGGAAGGCAGAGGCAGAGTAATACTGTCAGAAGAGAAGAGTTCAATGAAAGTGGCTGCTAGAGCAGCCTAAAGGAGAAGGGAGAATTTCATGAAAGAAGCAGGAACCAGAAGAAGCAAGAAAAGACAAGCAAAGTCTAGGAGTTGTGTGTCAACGAAGGAGTCCAAGGTGCAAAGAGAAGATTCACTGTGTGAAGTGTACATGTGAGAAGGACTACAGAGCGAGTGATGTGAAAGTGTGCGTGAAGTGGCTTGTAGGTGTTGCCACGAGTGCGATTTCGCAAGTGTACAACGAGAAGGGTGAGAAGGAGGGTAACCAGTATTAAAGTAG
>NW_027160500.1:0-574 GCF_002600585.1 Cystoisospora suis
GGAGCAGAAGAAGAAAAAGGCTGTAGAGAAGAAGAAGAAGGCCGCCGGTCCTTCTTCTTGTGATGAAGGTCATGATCAGAATATGAATGTGGATGGTGAGAGATGAGAGATAGAAAATCTTGAAGAGGTTGAGAGAAGAGACCATAGAACAGTGAGTGAGCTGTCAGTAGCAGTAGTAGTAGGAGTAGGTAGTGAAAGGACATGTCGTCCAGCAGCAACAGCAGAGAAGAAGAAGAAGGGGTGTGTTTTCTACCCAGAGATGACAGTGGGGATGGAACGATGAGTAAGAAGGAACAGAAGAAGAAGCAGAAAGAAAACCTTTTACGGTCACCGTCATTATCGATCTCTTTCATAAGAATCTCTACGATATCTTCATTCATTCATGTATTCTCTCTCTCTCTCCGATTCTAGACAAGAGGGGAGAGCTGAGATGTGTTGTCCTTCTTGAAGAGAAAGACGAGAAAGAAGAACAAGAGAGAGAAAGGGTGAGTGAGATAGCGGTGTTGACTTTTCCTCTTTTTCTTCATGTCTCTTCTCTCTTTCTCCAGTCATCTGTCTGGGAAGGGGGGGGGGG
>NW_027160500.1:581-2784 GCF_002600585.1 Cystoisospora suis
AGAAGAAGAAGAGAAAAAGAGAGAAGATAAACGATAGAAATCTCATGCTTATGCCTTAATCTTGGTAGGAGAAGTAGGAATGGTTTATAGGACGCTTTTCTATTCTCTTCCAACGCATGCCTTTCAAGAGACAGAGAGAGGCATGGGACCATAGATCTACGAGCTAACTACCTACGCTCTATTACCGTTGTGATCTGGCCTATGGATAAATACATCTCCATAGCTAGATATATCTCTATGTCGATACCTCGCTAGGAGTGAGAATAATAGTAGTAGTAGTAGTTAGGCAAGAGGTCCTTAGATAGAGAGGAGGTAGGTGATGGTTGATGGATTTTTTCTCCTTTTCAGATACCTTCAATTCTTCTCGAACTTCTTTCTTTTTGCCGTTGAGAAAGAGGAAGAGAACTTAGACATCGATTCGACTCCTATCATTTTCTTATTCTGTTTCTCCTTCTTTAACTTTCCTGGGATGTCCTTTCTTCTTCTTCATTCTCTTCATCGTGCAACTAGGAGCGCTTTATCGAGAAAAAGGAAGAAGAGAAACAATGAGAGAGAGAGAGAGTCTTTATCTACTTGTCTCTCTCTATCTCTTTCTTTCTTGACCGTCTTCTTATCAAACGATCGGAGGAGAAGGAAACGATCAACTCCTCCGTAACATAGAAGAGGAAAGAAACGGTCCTTCTTCTTTTTCATCTTCTTTCTCGTTGGTCTCTACGAAAGCCTATTCATGCCTTGTCTCGGCTTCTTGTAATTCCTCTCATCGAATCTCTTTCCTCTCCTTTTTCTTATTCTTTGAGACACCTGATAGGCGCGTCAACTTACTACGGATCGGCATTCTCTGTCTTCTATCTATTTATCTGTCTTCAGTCTATCTATCTACCTATCTTTATCTATCTATAGTCTATCCTTAATTCATTGATTTATCTATCTGTCTTCTCATCTAGCTTAAATTTCTCCCTCTATCTGTATCTATGTCTACCTATCTATCTTCATTTCTCTTTAAATATGTCTTATTTAACAGCATACATATCTTTCTATCTCTCCTTGTATTTTATTTTGGTTAGACGATGGTACATTCTCCATCTTTCTATCTATCTATCTCAGAGAAAGGAGAGAGACGAGAGATATCTGTAAAAGGTCGTTGTTCTTTGAGAAAGAAGGGAGATAAAAAAGTGAATTTGAAAGAGAAATAGAGACCTTTTCATCCCGTTCTTCGCATGAAACACATCCAGACCATCCATGAACGGCCACCCATTCTTTCGCCGAGAGAATAGCAGCGAACACCTTCAATCGACACGATCGCGGCTACCTGCCAAAGAGAAGATTCCAAAGAATTCAATAAGTTGATCTTCCCCTCATTCATTCATCTATCTCACTAGACAGGAAAACAGCCAACACTTAATTCAAACATCACGATGTCTAGACACACCACAAGCAGCTAGCTACCCTAGGGGAGGAGGCTAGCCAACCCGCTCCATTCCACGCCATCCTCCAGTGGTATATACCACCTCTATGCGGGTGTCTATCTATATCTTTCATCATGTATCTCTCTGTGTCTTCACGCATATATATATATGGGAGATTTCATCGTCTTATAGAAGAAGAGATACGACTATTACATACACATCATCGAACTTCCATTTCTCTCTCTTTCTGTCCTATCTCAGTACACTGGTCCAACATGATCGATCCACTTCGCATTTCTTTCTTCTTGTTTTCTTCTCTCTTAATCTTCTTGTCTCGATTTATCAAGTGCCTACAAATGTATGTATGAATACCACCTATACTCTTTCTATTCTTTCTGAAATGCACAAGAAAATCGTCTCCCAGACATAGATAGAGAAGAATGATAAGAACATACCATACCTCATCTTCGGTATGTGTGAAAGAAACAAGAAGTATCTACTACAATAGAAAGGAAAAGAAGAAGAAAAAACAGAAGAAAGGGGAAGGACAAATGGAGAAGGAAGGAATGACCTGGAAAGACCAATGTAAGGGTGGTGTACATACACCCGGCTCTCTTGTATGACATTGTTCTAGCATTCTCCTTCCTGTCTCTTGTTGTAAACTCTCTCTTTCTTTCTCTCTTATTGTCTCACTTTTTCTTTAGTCCTTTAGATATACAAAACACATCATTCATTGATCTATCTAGCCATTCATTGGGGGGGGGAGAGTCAAGTCTACTTACTCCAACCCCCCGCCC
>NW_027160501.1:0-336 GCF_002600585.1 Cystoisospora suis
GGTGTTATGGCAAGCGCCATTGACTGTACAAGGTACATGGCCACCTGCCGCTATTCCATGTCCGACTAGCATCCCCTTACTGGCTGTCCGACAGGGCCCCGAAAGCACGCATCGGATGGGGGTGCTCAGCACTGTGATTGCCCTTACTAGGTGACTTCACAGAGGCTTTCCGGCGATATGATAGACGCCTCTCTAGAACGAAGCACTGGCTACTCGGAAGTGCCGCACGGCCATACCGTCTGCACAGACACAGCGGTGAAGCGATGGATCTCTCGTCTGCGACAAATAGCTGAAAGCTTGGCGGACATGCGGAGGAGACCACGCGCATTCGGATCT
>NW_027160501.1:679-2844 GCF_002600585.1 Cystoisospora suis
CAGGCGGCCAGGGACGGCGACCCGCTCATCCCGTCGGATGTCCGGTCTCCCGAGGGAAAGCTCCACGCACAAAAGAAAGCCCTCTTTGACCATGATAACTGAGATACGGCATCCAGAAAGGCTGCATTGTTCTGCCAAGTTTGCCACGGACAAGCTTCTGTTGCTGGTGATGGTGGTCTCCTCCTCTGCTTGAAACTTTGACCGCCACGCCCACGCAACGCCTGAAAGAGTACGGCATGATGGCAAGCACTATCGACTCTACGTGCGCTCCTTCCGCAATTACAGCGCCGACATGCATCCGCTTACTCCCTGTCCAAGAAAGACCCGCAAGCACGCAGCGCTTGGCTTCCGGGACTCAGCATTGATTGCCCTTACTAGGTGGCGCGCATTCAGAACTCCCCGGAATGGAACAGCGAGAATCGAGTTGCATCTATACGAGTATCCATGGGCGAGACACGCGTTTTAGCGACGAGGCACCGTTCTCGCCCTGGATTCCCGGAGGCCCGGATAGAAAACTGAAACCCTGTCTGTATATGCTGTGTCTCATGCAAGCCCACTGGTGGCCGTACTGGCTGTGGGTAAAGGAGCTCGAGAATCGGTTAGCACGTGGCAGTGGACAAACACACAGGTGTGCCGGCGTTGAGGAGGGCCGCTTGAGTCGTCATGTACATGGCCATTGACTGACGGGCCGGGCACCACCGACTCGGCTGCGGCTTTTCGTGACTCACAAGGGTAAAGTCGCCGGTGCCTGAGGCCAGCACCAGCCATCGACCCTGCCCAGGGTTGCGGTGCGCGCGAGCCGACACAGCTTTAGACGGTTGAAGATAGCGTTGCCGCCCATTGTGACGGATGCCTGGTGATGCAGCGGAAGCTCTGCGCAAATGGGTAAGCCCTCTTTGACGATGGTAACTGCGATAAGGCATCCAGTAAAGCTGCGTTATTCTGCCACTGTGTGCCCTAACTGGCAGCTGTTGCTGGTAATCGGGATTCCTCCATCAGCTTGGTAATCTGACCTCCGCAAAGCCCACGCAGCGCCGGAAACTTTATGGTTGTGGCAAGCGCCACTTGACTCCATGTGTTCACTTGGCGCTATCACAGGGCCGACTGGCGTCTGCTTACTCCCTGTCCAACAGCGGCCCGAAGCGCACGCAGCGGCTGGCTTGTGGGCCTACTTGCCCTTATTGCTAGGTCACAGCACGTGGAAATTCGTACCTTCCTGTATACGCGTGTGGAGCGCGGCGCGGTCCACTTCTCCCTCCTAGCTGTAACGTGCAGCCTTGGGGTTCCTGCGAACGTGGACTGTACCACGAGGACACGCCCTTCGTGACCAACTTCATGTAACGCCCGCACGGCTCACAACTGGCTTCAGTTAACCCGCGGTTCAACAAAAACACGCGACACCGCCTTACGTCTGTCCGTGCTCTTTAAGCACTGCTCCTCAACATCGGGACTGTCAGCATAGCATCGAGACACTCTTGCGAGGTCAGCCCTGAGTATCGGGAACAGACACCTGTCAGTGTTGCCCACCTGCAGCGCACTCATACTGAAACTAATATCTGCCGCCGGACGTCCCAGCTCCGTTCGCAACTTCTGAGGCAAACCGCCAGTCAAAGGAATGGGTCTACGAAAAGCAACACGAGCGAGCAGCTACGTCCGGCGCCCAGAAAGCTAAAAGCCCGCCGTAACGCCATTCGACTCGTGTAAACTGTCGACAGACAATCAGGGGGCGGCTACAACAAAATAATGTGGGAAGTCCACAGCTAATTCCCGCTGGCACGCGCCCGTGTGCCGAGCACCCAGTCCGGAGTCCATGCAAACACGCTCCAAAGTTCTACGCAACTGCAGGCCGCCACCCAACGATAATCACCGTGAACGCCTTAATCTCCAGGAAGGTCTCCGCGTCAAATTGAAAATGTGATCACGAATTCTCGGCTCAGCCGGAGCAGCACACGAGCGTTCACGACCACAACCACCGCCGGCCGGACGAACGAGAACACAACCGTGAAAACAAGACCAACCCCTCGAACCCCAAAAGTTGGAATGACTCTCGCTGATCGCAACCGAGGTCTGAAAAGGGAGAAAGAATCCGGAAAAAAAAGATCATTCTGCTCGCCCCCGGAGACAGCAGTCACACCTGTCACACTGCATGCGTCGCGAGGCACGGG
>NW_027160501.1:3392-4130 GCF_002600585.1 Cystoisospora suis
TGCGGAGGTAGTCCAGAGGGCTGGGTAGCATGTGGCAGTGGACAAACCACACAGGTGTCCTGGAGTTGAGGAGGGCCGCGTCAGTCGTCGTGTAGGCGAGCATTGACAACCGGGCCAGGCACTGAAGACCGGCACCACCCCATACCGGCTTCCTCCTCGCAGGCCGCACGAACGTGAACACAACCGTGAAAACAAGACCAACCCCTCGAACCCCAAAAGATGGAATGACTCTCGCTGATCGCAACCGAGGTCTGAAAAGGGAGAAAGAATCCGGAAAAAAAGATCATTCTGCTCGCCCCCGGAGACAGCAGTCACACCTGTCACGCTGCATGCGTCGCGAGGCACGGGCGGCTCGCCAGCGGCAATCTCCTACCGTCGCTCCGATCATTTTGTTTCCACTACCTCTTTCCCTTCTGCCTTCCATTGTGTCTAACATTGAAACAGAGGAAAATACATCGATACTGCAAAGCCGAGTACCGTCTGCTTACTCCCTGTCCAAGAAAGACCCGCAAGCATGCAGCGCTTGGCTTCCGGGACTCAGCATTAATGGCCCTTACAAGGTGGCTTCAGTGAGGCTATGCAGCGTCGCTGATAGACGCTCCTCTACAACGAAGCACTGGCTAGCTTTCGCATGGCCATGTCGACTGCACAGACACAGCGATGACGTGACCGCACTCTCAATCGCGACAAATACCTGAGAAACTGGTGAACATGCGGTGGAGACCACGCGCATTCGGA
>NW_027160501.1:4486-9086 GCF_002600585.1 Cystoisospora suis
CAGGCGGCCAGGGACGGCGACCCCGCTCATTCCGTCGGATGTCCGGTCTCCCGAGGGAAAGCTCCGCTCACACGGGAACGACTTCGCCCTTGACAACAGAAGTATGCATGATCATCCGTGTCACTCAGTATGGCTCTGCTGTTGAACCGTTGATTGAAACTGCGGCTTTTGAAACCAATATGGAGTGCATGTGTGTTTCGAGCATACGAAAGAAAAAACGTTGGTGACATAAATGAAAGGAAACTGACTTCGGCCACCTGGGCCCGGCGACCGCAGAGTGGGCAAGGCCGGAACGGCGCCCGCGGTGGACTTTCTGGCCTCGCTTGTGTGACAGTGTAAACGTATATCGTCTTCTGTCTGCTGTTAAAGATGACCCAGCTACGGGTGATTTTAGGCAGACTTCCAAGAAGAAATCACAAACCATCCTTCGCATCACGTCAGTAAGTGTCGGCGCAACGTCGCAACCCCGCCTGCCAGTCTGCTTGCCACTTGGCAGCAATGGCCGACAGCCAACATAGAGGCCAGTCACGCGCCGAGCGCGAAAAACCGAAGAACCCTAGGAAACCAAACGCCACGTGGGACAGTATGTGAAGCTTCCCCTTTTCAACCGGGAACATGTGTCAAAAGCCAAAAACTCCTTCACTTGGAAGCAACCGTTTGTACCCCTCGATCCCGAGCAGCGCGGTGCGCAGGGGCAGCTCGCCGACCGCAATCCCCGACCAGCGCGTCGTTCTTTTCGTTTCTTGTAGCCTTTTTCGTTTTCCGATTTCTAATTGTGTTTGGAGGCAAGACGGAAGAAGAAAACAGGTATACAAGAGGGAAAAAGGAAAGTTCGCCTCGACCCCGCCAACAGCGGCGCGTACTGTGCGACGGCTGGCGCGCGGTAAGCACGCTCCAAGTATTCAGTACGAAACATGTCAGTCAGAAAAGATGGCAAGGCAGAACGGACACAGCGATTCAGAACATCCTTCGCCACCGATGCTTGGCTCACCAGACGTCACTCCGCACGCACCAGGAGAGCGGGAGTGTCACGCAGTCGCGTATGACACTCCACACCGACGGAACCAAACCGTTGTGGGGTCTGTGGGAAAAAGCTATGTAACAAAATACGCGCACAGTTGTGTGCCTGGGACTGTAGTAAGGCCTAGTTCGCGCAGCGCTTACTATTAGTCTTTTTTTTAATGTATGTATGTATACGTTTTTGGCGTCACAGGGAAAAAAGTGCTACAAAAACGTGAAACCACGTGATAGCACCTTCGGCTCGTGGATGGGTCTCCTGCCTGGCCTCGTTTGGGACTAGGCTGCGAAGCAAGTAGGCTATGTTGCCCTTCTCGAGACCGGCAGAATTGGTTGTACCGTGCCACCATTTCCTGTGCTTGACCAAGTTCTGCTCCGGGAAGCTATGTCTCTGTGGTCACACCACTGCACAAGATACTCTGCAGTGCCCTGTTCTGGATCTCCTCAGTAATCCAATATTGCCCTGATGACAAACTCTGCATCGGTTCCTCGCTGGATGGGATCCGGCCCCGCTGGCGGGGTACAATGTGTAATGGAAACTCGGGTGACGTTGTCACAGTATTCTCGTAACTCTGCTTGTGTAGCTACAAGCGCAAGAGTCGATTCACAACGATAACGCAACTCTGCTGCCTGTGACGTAAGCCCGTAGCGGGTTCATCCACAGGCTATTCCGCAAGACTCCTCGCCTCGCGCAGGACCTTCTGAGCGAAAGACACGCTTCACACGTGCCCTGGCGATTCGTCAATTCAACGGATATCTGTTTCCGATTGAGTTTCATGCAATGGGGACTCTCAAGTACACCACAGGGTTCGGTTTTATGCACTGGGACTCTCGAATACACCACAGGGTTCACCAATGAGAAGCCATCCACATGGGTTCGTCGCAGCCCTGCTCTCGAAAGAATCACGACACCGCACACTTCCACAATGTGGAACAAGTCCCCAAATCACTCGCCACAGCTCTAAAGCAGAAACCTCTCGGATCCTTCTTTCAAGCGCCTATGCGCACGGTCGACCCACTCAGCGGCGAGCCGCAGTCCCGCTGCAGGCACACGATCAAGTACGTATCCAAGAAAAGATCAAAAAACACCGGTCATCGCCCCTCAATGCAACGCAATATCGAAAGGCACTGAGCACCCGCTCCAGCACTACCCCACGTGCCGAAAAAATTCCTTCGTGGTCGCGCCGGACACATCCCTAAGCGCCAGGACACCGCAAAGGACGTACACGCAGACACCTCCCTAAGTGTCTGTGGAATGCCTACTCGTCAGATGAGAAACGGCGGTCAAGCGTCGAAGAAGGGGCCACAAGGATTCGTAGAATCACTTCGTCAGGTGCCGAAGAAACGTTTCAGCACCCCTCCTGTCCCTAGATAGTCACTGACCCACGCCAGCCCTACACGGATTGTGGTCTAAACCAGAAAAAAGGAAGAAATACGTATATAGCGGAAGAAACGATCCCGCGGAAAAAAGTTTCTCCCGGCCCTGTCAAGCGCCGAGTGTCCCCTGCGGCCGCCGGTGTGCGGCCGGGCGGCCCGGCGCTCCGTAGGCACACTCAACCCCCGTCCCTACGCAGCACACCAGTACAATAGCATAAAGGAAGCTCAGTTTACGTAGCACACTCATCACAAAAGGACAACAGCTAGATAACACAATGAAGTCACCTTACATAGGATTCAAAAATGGCCACCACTGCTAAGCCATCTGGTCATGCAAGTAAGCACTGGGAAACACCGGTCTGTCACAGAGTATCGTAACAGACGTGCTTAGGTACGGAGACGCGAAAAACGGGGTACAATCGCAAAGTAGGTGGTAACCCTTTTCGTGCAGCTTACTCTCCAGTCATGGCTAGAATCCTGAAACGTCGTAGGTACCTATCTTCGGAAACTGACGACAATCCGTCCATAGTAGGGCGGTATGAATTCAGCCACACGTGTTACCCGGCCGTCATTTCCACCTGCCTTCTTTTCTTATCCTGGTGTATTTTTGGGACAGCCGTGGTACATGCACAGCGTCACCGCACTGCCTGAGATGGCTGTGTGTCTAGGGTGTAGTGTGTTGGACTGTACTGCGTATCTGGATTCAATAGTCATGCTACTGGAGAGAGTGTATATCCGTACACCACCGCAAAGGGCGACATCATCGGGGAGGTAGGCCGTATAGTGGTAGAGGCAAGCTACGCTATAGATAAATAAACTTCTCATCTATGCTCGTCTCCATATACCTAATAACGCAGCATCTGTTCCACTGTTTGAACCGCGCGCCCTCTTTCGCCGTCTGTGGGCAGGTGGAAAAACGTGGATAAGCGCTGCTGTATGTTCAGCAGCCTACACATGCCGTCCACATGTTAGAAAAAAAAAAGCCAGGATCGCTGTCGCTCCCTTTACTCAACGCTACTCGACGAGAACGCAGTACGCTCGAAGCAGCAATCGAGCGGTTTGCTCGGCCGTTAGATTTTTGTCTGCGTGGTATGAGGTGGGCCACATTAGAGAACCCATTTACCACCGGACGGACTGCGTCATTCCCCGTGTATGACCGAGGTAAGCAAGTCCATGGATATATCTACGCAAGGTACTTTTAAAACAGGAGGCAGATGTAACAATCCTCCCCCTGTCACGCGGTCCGCCAAAGCAGTGACAGGCACCTGTGCAGCGGGAGCGAGACTCCGTTCAGCCCCGCGCTGACAATATTTTCCCAACCGAGTAGGTGCACCGTTGCCCAACGCCAGGGCAGAGACAGACGCATGAAAAGTGGACGGCTTCGCCAACGAAAACGGTAGACAAACACAAAGCTTCTACACTGCGAACCTCTCTTGCGTGCACGCCCCGCGTAGAAACTAGGGGGTTGTGCAGATCAGATCTAGTCTTGCCGCTGCAGTAAACAGTCGCACAAGGCGACAGCGAAAAGCCTGCAGTACACAGGCGCGTGAGAATGCCAACTGGCAGTCCTCGGGAGGTGCGCAAGCAGGGGCCTTCCTCTCCGAGAAAAAGAGCAGTGGGCAGTTTTACTTAACGACAGGCGCAGTCGTGCAGTCGATGAGTACAATGCCGATCCAGATAGAAAGATATATACAGGTGGAAAATAGACCCTGGAGACACGCACACGCAATGAGACAGACAGGTTACCTTCTCGGCGCCACCCTGAATGTCTCGTGTGCAAGTAGAAGGACCGAGGCCAGATCTTACGCGCTGTAGGGCAAGGGGGAAGGTGCACGACACTTACGTGGGGAACGACAGAGAACCCTCCGCACATGCAAGGATGCCCAACTGGCAGTGTCAGATGAACTAATGACCGGAGGCCCTCCGTACACATTTCGCAGACGGCAGTTGGGACCGCAAGAGTCTGGTCGGGCAGGCGATCACCTGGGACTTCCCGCCGCTTGGTATCTGAAGAGCACCGTATCCGCTGACATAGTTGTCCGGACAAGATTTTTTTTTTCCGAGCCGGTTTCTTACGCAGCTGCAGCTCCGTTTGACAGAATTTGAGGCTGAGGTCCAGGCGCGCAGCCCAGCAGGCCAGCGGGACGCCTTGTCGTGATCCTCGTTCCCCGGAGCGGGCACTCTTTTTTGAGAAGCAGTGAAATGC
>NW_027160501.1:9102-22656 GCF_002600585.1 Cystoisospora suis
ATACTGACACTGAGATACGAAAGCTAAGAGAGCAAATGGCATCGGCGGTGACTGGAATCCCAAGAACGTATAACTCGTTTTTGGATCCTACGGTGCCTGTGTGGACCGCTCGGGAGCATGGCAACCCGGCACTCAGACGTGTTTCGGTTTCTGCTCCGGGAACACTTCTACAGGCACTGCGATTTAATGTCCGCTGTCACTCCGGAAATCTATACCGGGAGCCGGTTTGCCCCAACGTGGTACAGGTGATCATGCGTGACGTCCAATTATGAGCTCTACCGTGAATGCCAGCGGGAACCCGGCACTCCCGGATGTGTGCGGGGTGCTCGCGTGATGCGCCTTGGTATGCCGAGGGTACCGCCGTTGACATGCTCTCAAGTGCCTGCCCTGACACGTCACCCAACACATCGCGGAGTCTCTACGGCGATCTGAAGGTATGCGATGCAACCGTGGCGTGTTACTTATGAGAACAGCGCAAGACTACAGGTGCGAGTCTTGAGCTGTAGCGAACAATCCCGACCGGCTAATTCAGGCGACCACGCCGGGCCTGTCTGACGCGAATTGTGCAGGGCTGATAGCAGACATACCAGCAGAGCAAGAGCTAAGGAGCTTGGGCAAAATAACCCCAAACCGCCGTTCGGGAGGAGCTCATGGATTCGCGCAGGCAGTCGGCTGCAGTTGCCTACGGGACACGAGCCGCTCACCATCTGATGAAAGCAAACCGCCACAAAGACCGGAGTACGAGGACACACTGTGCACAAGCAGACCCCAATGCTGCGTTCAGCCGGAGGGTCCCATACTTTATGCAGTGTGTCTGACAGACTAGCTTGTAACGAGAGATGACCTGTCTCTGCAGCCCTCTGCGCAGTTGGTGATCTGTGCACACGCACATATGCTTTCTGCAAAACAGGGTTTCACTTCGCTCCTCTTGCGAACGCCCATGCTTCTCGCAAGCGCAGGTTTGACGGGTCTACTGTTTCCTCACACACATCAAGTGCCGAGCCAAGGGCGACATCCGACGCGGGGCCGCTACGTGGTGGATGCACGTCGAAAGCCAAGGCTGGTGTAGCAGTCCAGCGTCGGCTTCGGCCTTTCCCGGTGCCCCCTCTTCTTGCACGTAAGCACCACGCGAAGTTGCCATATGGCCACTTAGCGGTGGGAGTTGAAGAAAGCCCACACCACGGGTTGCCATCAATGAGTGTGTGTCTTCTGAGAGGTGTATGTCCGCGGAAAAGCACGTAAGGCAACTGAGAGTGCTGCGAATGCTGTACGAGCCACCGAGCCGCGCTTAGATTCACTGAGGTCTACACTCATAGCCGCGCCATTCGATGCTACGACGAGAAGCTGCCGGCACCGTCCCGCGCCCCGTCCGAGGAAACAAAGGAGACACGGAAGCGCTGTTTCTTAGCATACCGCCTGAGCAAGCAGAATGAGTTCACACTCTCGTCTGTTCAGCAGATGGGTTGGTGCGGCGAGGTACTGAGCGATGGCATGGCTGCCCCGGAAAGGGGGGAGGCGAACTGGCCGCGTACCGCCTAGCGACCTGGAGGCCTTCGCCATGGAAGTTCACTGACGTCCGATAGACGGTCCGAGCCCGCAGACGACTCGCTTCGCGCCGGCGGACCCTCTTTTGGTGGACTCAATTTTGGCAAACATGGGAGGGTATTCCGACCCCGCGTCCGTCGCGAGCTTCACGGATGAAGCGGGAAACGAGCTGCGCACAGCTCCAGAGCAAGAAAGAACCGACGGGACCGGGACGGGGAGCCGATGCCAACACCTGCACTCGCTCACCGATGTGAGACTCCCTGATTTACTGGTAGATCGTGATGGCTTGCGCAGCATACGTTTTGCCCGTAGTTTGTCTTCTCGCGTTCGCAGGTAGCTCACTCTTGACGAAGACAGGAGAACCAAAAATGGATAATGGTGTCCCACTGCTTTGTCTGCTTCGCATCTGGCACGCTTCGGCATGTGTGATCGGAAGTAAAAGACTTCTGGTGAGAACCTGACCTCCACACAAGACGAACGGGGCAGGCCACGACCACACAGCAACGCTGCACCTTATGCAGTGCTCCCCCTGAATGTTCCGTGCCGCGGGCGCCCAGCCAGCAGGCAATCGCAGTTCTAACAGCGATCTTTGTTCAATAAAACGGGACAAAACCGTTAACCGCTATCTTTAGTGCCGCTCTCCAGCCTACCATCTATGGGAATAGAAAGATGTGGGCACACGCTGACGACTTTCTCCGAAGTCCTGCGCCACTGCTGCAGAGGCAGGACAGATCACTTCGCGTCTGCAGCAACCTCGTCAGCGCTGGGTCTCATTCGTGGTCCTGCAAGAACCCCGGGCACGTGACGGCATCGCGCTCTCCGTTGTTTGAGATTTCCAGCTCCGGAGCTGCTTCAGTGTAAGTTCAGGAGAGACTGCGGCACTCATTCCCTCGGAGGACGCTTGGGATTTCTTGCGTTCGAAGTAGGCAGTACGCAGCAACCTGGGTCACGGAGCTGGCGACGCCGTGGTGAACAGCCCCCACCACGCCTTGTCCCCGTCGCCTACCATCTGTGCAAGCGGAGCCAGGGAGTGCTGTGTAGAGTAAACACGATTACAACGGGTAGTGCTCTGCAGTCGTGTCGGGATAGCATCCGTCAGGCTTCTACGTACGTGGCTAGTAACACAGGTCTGCTGTTGGGGGACTTGCGTGTCCTCCCGGCTTTCTATATGAAGCAGTTAAACAAGCTGTTCACACATGAGGACTGCCTGATGCTTGTATATATCTTGAGGACGCGAACCCTCTTTCGTCAATTCCCTCTGCTGCACGGCGTCGAACGCCCTAACCGTCGGCAGGCACTGCGTGCCAACCATGACCTCGGAGTGCCTCGCCACTGGATAACAGAGGGGCAGTGAGAGACCCTATGTAGCGTTGCTGTCCAGCCTACCAGCTGTGCAAGTATAACGGTGAAAAACGAGCAAGCCAACAATCCCTGTCGCCCTGCTGCCCCCCCGGGTTCCACACACGAAGGCGTGGCTGCGTGAGTAGTCGGCTGCCTCTTCTCAGCAACCACAGCCGTCCACGGACCTGTTGTTGAGAAATGTGTTAGATATTCGCATTGGCATCCGCGCTCCCGCAAGCGTTGCCTGGTTGCCACGTATCGTCCCCGGTAAGTAGTAGAGCCGTACAGGTGCCTATTTTGGGAGGCGCACCGAGGCTAACTCGCTGCGTCCGTGCTCCTACCTAAACTCCTTGGTGCGATAGTACGCCGAAGCTATGCCCGGATCCACTCTGCAACCCATTCTCCTTGCTTTTTCCAGGCCAGAAAAGTGTTAGTCACAGAAGTGTTCACGCACCGAACCATGGACACATGAGAGGAAGGTGACTGTAATGCTTCGTAACGTGATCTGTGTGTAAACGTGCTTGGAGGGGGGGAGTGACCGAAACTGTATGAAACCATCTCTCTCTACTGAGAAAAGCGATGTTTTCCTCGTAAGCTCCAAGCAAGCGTCAACTATGTAAGGCTGTTTCGGAGAAGCTGCCCGGCGGCCGAAGTCGAAAACTGTACAGCTCCGCAGGACAGCACAAGGCTTTCATGGGTGATTAGTGCACACAGTACGGGAACGGGACGTCCGTACCTCCGCTTCACTCATGCTTGGCGTCGCCCCTTCACCTGTGACACTTTCCCCTGCTGTTTCTAACCCACTCCCGACCATGCTCTCCCGATGGCAGTACGACCCACGATCCAAACCCCAGGACTGCCACCCTGCCGGGTCTGATCTCTGTCCCTGCTCTGCTCGCGAGTACTCTGGGCATCAGTCTGGTAGGTAAGGCACTCGGTTCATCCGCGTCGTGCCCTGGTTCGCATTTGCGGGCAGCCGATTCCGTAAACCAGATTTACACTCAAACTACTGGACCGAGAAAAGTCCTGGAGCCATTGTCCATGGACAACGCTGGAGCGCCTCCTCGCCGCATCGACAGACGAAGGTGCAAGGCCTCACCGCTTCGTGAGGTGCTCGTGCTCCGTGGTAGCCCTACAACTGAAACTTTGCCCAGCGAACTTCCCAGCCGCCCTCAACGTGCCGCCAGCCCCTGCCTTGTAACGGGAAAGGAAGAATCTAGAAACGTCCCTGCCAGGCGGCCTCGCGGCCTTTGTCCAGCCTACCGCCTGTTGAAAACGACCGCGTAAAGAGGCTGACAACTTCACCAAGCTGCTTTCCTGGTCCCCCCCCCGCTTGGACACGGGAAAGGCTGGCAAGCCGTGTCTGCCGCTCCTAACAATGAGCACGACGCTACTTGGACTAGCCCGACACATACCCCACCTCCGCTCGTGTCCGGACCACTGAAATACCACTGTTGTCACGTGTGCCTGCTGAACTGCGGGAGCTGAACACAATTGCTATGTGTGACGGCATTCAAGGAATACACCGGGAACTCATAAAGACCGCGGCACGCTTCAAGAAGCATGGTTTCTTTGCTTACCAGCTGTGCAAGACGGCACTTGCACGTCATTGCTTCCCGTTTGCTCTGTCCCCCCGCTGTCTTCTCATGTCGTACGGCGGATACGCGCCTGTGGAGTGCAGCCGGTCCACTCTCCTTCTTAACTGTAGCGTACGGATTCGGATTCCGCAACTGGACCGTTTCACGAAGATACAGTCATGTTCATGTAACGCCTCCAGACGGTCACGCGGTTGAGTTCACCCGCCGTTCAACAGGGAACACACGACACCGCCGCAGGATTGGCTCGACACCAGCAATGTCACCACGCCATTCAAACGCTCGTTCAAGCTTATCCGTGACTACCGAGGAGCTGAAAGCGGTCGGTGTTGTTCACCTACAACACGTTCCTTGAGGCTAAGATGCACCACCGAATGTTTTTCCGTAAGTGGCGGTTCACCCATTTAACGCAGATAGAGCTCACACATGGTACACTTTCCAGCACATTCCGACACGTCGAGACACGTGGAGCCTCGGCTGGAGCTGATGCCACTGGCAGCCGCGAACGCCAACCGAAACTAGCCAGTAATGTTTGCACTTTCTGGCCCGCGGTGCTTGCCTCACTCGTACCAAACCATCGTTGGCGTCCGCGACCGAACAAGCGATTACTCGCCGTCAGAGAAACGAAATCAAATAACACGGTGCTGGGAAAAAGAATGGGAAGAGGCCACCCCGGTGACCCGGTCACACGCCCCCCGCTGCAGTCTCGATTCTGGCCCTACTCAAAACTGCAACTCCCGCACACGTTAGAAGGCCGTACGTGCTTGCTGAGTTCTGATTTCCGACCACTCTCGACAAAGCCACCCCAACTCTGGGGCTGGAACCCGGAACTTGGCGACACACTAACAACGATCAGCCCGTACACTGCAAATCCCTTAGTCCAGTCCCCAAAGCCCGTTTCCCTTGTACACCAGCCTTTCCCTATATGCATCAAAGGCTCCACATTTTGTCGCCTCAGTGCCTCCAGCATTGCGCGGCGCCACCTCCGAGTGACATTAAGATAAGCACCGAGAACACCCTACCGCCTGTGTGGGAAGAGGGACGTTCTGAAGATCTCCTCCATGCTGCTGTCCCGCTGAATCTACACAGGAGAGACGCTGCACGAGTAGTCCTTCGCCTCTTCTTAACCACCACAGCCGTCCACGCACCAGTGTGGGGAGAAAACTAAGGTACCCGTGTTCGTATCCGCACTCCCGCAGGCGGCGCCGTGTTGCCATTATATCGCCCGAGTAAGTACTAAAACCACGAAGGTACCTGGTTCCGAAGGGCCACTAACAAACGTCCTGCCCCCGCCCGAAAGGAGCGGTGGAAACTTCGTGACATTTCGGCTAGAGAACACCACAACCGCTATATTGGAATAGTACGCGAATGCCAAGCAGACACTGCTTGCGCATTCTCAGCTGCGGTGACCACGCGCTAGCCCCCCGAGAGCTCCATGACTACCGTGGAGACGACTCATGAACCCGGACTACCCCACGATGGAAGTCCACCCACCCGGCTACAACCAAACGTGTCCGCACCCATCACAATGCCACTGCTGTCGCGTGCTTGAAGCCACGGTGGGCGCTGAACTGCGACCTGTGCCTCTCAAGGGGAAGTCTACGGATCCCTCTGTACGGCGAAACGACAGCGGTGGAAAAGCGCGTCACTGCTCGCAGCACCGGCAGTCTCTGAAGAACTGGGCAAGTTTCAACGAGCATTGTTTCTACGCGTACTACCTGTGCAAGACGGCAATTGGCGACGGGTTTGCTTCTTTTGTGGTCTTCCCCCTTCCACGCTATGGACGACCCCGTCATCGCGCCACACTATTGGGAAAACTATGTCATCTCCGTTCTGCTGGGGGCTGTTCCACGAGAACGGAAACGCAAACAGCGGTCCACTAAGACACTATCTCGAACTGTCAATGGTCGCATGCCCTTCCGTCCCCAACCGCCGGAGGGGCACTTGACTGGTCTCGCCAAACACGTCCTAGTTTTCCTAAGAACCCCCACAGCCATCCGAATACGAAGGGACTGGCGCAGAAACCCGCGTACTGTTCCCGGTCACATTCAAAGCGTCGGGGAAACACTTGAAAACCCACATTCACACATCCCCAAGACCCGCCCGAACTGCCGGTTATTACGAACAGGCACGAAACCACAGGCGGTTTCGTTTTTCTTTAGGTCAACAAGAAACCTCGTGAAATGTGAAGTGTCATGCCACTTAGTATACAATACCGATGCTCTTCCCCGGCGGGCTATCAAGTCCAGCAGACGTCTCCTTTGTTTTCACACGCTCCAGGCGATGCACTGCGATGCATGTGACGCCAGACTGGATTCGCACGTTGTCAGAGTTGGACAATCAGTTAGACATGTGTCCCTTTCGCGGACGTATCTGCAGCCACACTCATCCACTGTAGCACCCGCTTCAACACAACGCTGGAAGAGACATCTACGCACGCTAACTAGGTGAGAAGCAGTACGACGCGCGAGACTCCTGCAGGAAGTTTCAAATGTCGGCACACCGACACCACTCGAGGCGATCCAGGGCCGCACTAGCGTCGATTGCCACGGAAGACTTCAATGCTATGTGCTTCGGTAGCACACGCGCCTTGAGGCGGGACAGAAACACGGAAACAGCCGTCACTCGGCATGTAAGTGCACCCTCTAGTGCGTGGCGGCCTGCTTCAGAGTGTCACCACAAAAGTGAACGCGCCGAAGCAGCAAACGGCTTCGAGGGTGGAGTTGCGAGCTGTCCGAAGTTTGCAAGAAACTCACTCCCTAGCGAGGAGCCGCCCGAAACATCTGCCAATGCGACAAGCTGCCTCAGGACACCGAGCGAGCGCCAGTATCGTAAGATCTTCCTCCATTTTCCGACCTGAGAGTGTTTGCATTGAGGGGGAGCAGTGCGGAACAGATGCAGGCCGATGGGAAGGAACGAGGAAGTGGTTTCGTTGTATGCGCGATTTCGAACCAGCCGGCGTATACGAGCCCAGACCTGGTTGCTGAGCCTGACGCCGTCATCTGCTACGGCTCTGCAGGATCCTTCGTCAAGTCGGAAGCCAGTAAAACTCTCACAGTGCTGAACGTGGAATATAACCGAGAACCAAGACCGGAGGAATACTCAGCAGTCCTCTGTTGACTCTCAACACACTGTTTCTCTTACATCTCGGTCTCTCGTACGCGTCGCTGGCTCCACATCTTGTCCCGCCTGTGTCAGCATCGCGCCCAGCCTCAGGCTTCAAATGACGAGTAATGGGGAACGTGTGCCACCAAGTGCTGTTCTTGTGCTCACCGTCTGTACAAGAAGAGGCTGTTCTTACGGCTTCTTTTGTGCTGCTATGGCGTCACCGTTAGCTGGGGAGGACATCGCCTCCGTGATAGGTCTTTCCTCCCCTGAATGCCTACAGCCGTGCACGCTCCTATTGTTCGAGGACCAAGTCAGGCCTGCGTCAATAACCCCAGCTTGCTTCAACAGCATGTCTCCTCCCGACCGACTAGCGAAACTGTACGGATGTGCGCCACTCATGCCACATAAAGGGACCTCTGCCACCGCAGTCATCTCAGTAAGCGGAAGGCGTATTCGCGTCGCGCGGCACACCGTGTCATCTGGGCTTGCCGCCTCAATTGCATGCGACTCCCATGCGTTTCATGATGCTCTTGCGGTTGAGGTCCATGAAAGCATCCGACAAGCAAACGCTTCCCTTCGGCTGGAAACCCAGTTTCTTCGGATGACAATAGGACGGCAGGCGAGGCAGCCGGCGTGACCGTGGACAGAGCTGAGCAGCCTGCTGCCTGGCCACTGCGCGAACTTGGGTTGCACTGTTCGGTACCCAGGTCTCACCGCGAGAGCAAGCTGGGACCGCTGCGACTTCATTCGGACGTCCCCGGTCCGCCTCCTACATGCTCCGAGTAGATCGCCCGTTTCTTGCGACGCCTCACAACGAGCTGGTACATCGTCAGCGACACACGCGGAGTAATACGCCACCCAAGCAATTCCAGTCAGACTGCCAAACAGGATTGCCTCCGCAGCCTCAGTTTCTGAGACGAAGTGCTAGCTCGGTGGCAGACTGTCTAGGTCATGTCCCAACAGCACCTGCCTGTTCGTGCATGAGCTGGGAGATTGCCTTGATCACGTCTAGCAGTCTGGGTGTCCATGCGCGCTGAAGTGCCACCACCGTCTTGGCTAGCGAGAACGCTGCGGCGCTAAACAAGAGTGCTACGTTTGACACCTTTACGAAGACATCCGAGACCATTTGACAGCACCGGTCCTCTTAAGAAAAGCACACCGCAGGCGTTGCAACAGAGTTCTGCTTACAAGCTGTCCAAGAGGGCGCACGGCATGCTTGCGTACATTCGCTTCGCCCCAATGCAATCTCGCCCGGCAAGCTCTTCGCTGCGACTGAGCGCCTTTCTCCGCTAGGCAGACCCGCAGTGTAATGAAATTCCTGGCAACTGCGCATGTACGGAGGACACCGCCATCAGAATCCAAACACGAGGGGACTGGCACACGGCCCGAGTCCCCGATGAGAAAACACCAGAAACCACCAGCCAGTCATCCCTGACACTCCCCTGGGATGGATCCCGCGTGAGCTCGTCGGCTTACGGTACTGGCACCGCCGACCAGGAAGGCGGTCAAACCCACAGGCACAACGGGAAGCCAATCAGACAGCACATCTGTGTCTTCAGACCCTGGTTGCGACAGAGGGAAACATTTCTGCCTCTCTCCCAAGACAGCCGCAGTGAGCCTCGTCTCTATCGCCAGCCGCACTGGCCTCACCACCGGGAGCGTCTGACCGCCTGTCTGCTCGTGCCTTTTCGTCCACTGCGTTCTTTTCTCTACTTATCACTAGGACTAGTCCTGAAAAAAGGGAGATAAAGAGATATTACAAGGAGAAACAGAAGACCCACCTATTGCTCGCGCCCCGGTTTTTGGCGCCCGCGACTGGGGGTAGCGGGCCCAACCCCGGCTAACCATACAGACAGTTTTCCTTTTTCTTCTTTCCTTAAACGAAATAGGAACACGCAGAAAAAGCTAAATGTACTCTTCAGGTGTCATGCCTTATACTAGGACTCACATCGCTGCGCAAGCGAGGATGGCCCGGGGAGCAGAGGGGCGTCGGGTCTCAGACTTACTGCCTGAGCCCAGTACCAAGCGAAGGCAAAGAACTCTCTGGCGTCCCGTAGCGCAGCCGCAAATCCTCGGCACAAAGGCGCGGTGCGGGGCTACGGGACACAGACATTCAGAAAGGCGGTTTGGAGGTAGAAGCACATGGCCTGGTTCAGCCTGAGAGAAGTGGTGCTCTTCCTCAATTAGCAGCGTCTTACCAGCTGAAAAGCGCGTTCGTCCGGTCGCTCGCTGTGCATCGACACACCAAGCGAGCACAGTGCCGTGCGTACGTTGCCGCTCGCACCACTGATTCCAGTGCTTGATGAACCCTGAGGCGACCCTGCAGCTGAACAACATTGAAAGGCGCGAGGACCACCTGAACACTTGGGGCGGTTGTCACATGCTCCTGACGGCTGCAGCAGGTCCGTAACAGAAGCCATTACATTGGACGTGCAGGCCTGTTGCTTGGAAAACGACCTTCAGCCAGGAGGCGAAGATTTCCCCTGCGAAGGGGGCACTCTCAGGCATGTCCATAAGGACGTGACACTCCAGTAGTACGTCCCCGGAGGTCGCCTTGCGGCCTTTAGGCACAAACTGCCTCCAGGCAGGAAGCTCCAACCTCCCGAATAGCGTGCGAGTACTCAGTGATTGCGGTGGTCCTCTCACCATCTGCGCTCGGAGCAGCAACGCGGTGCAGTTGAAGTGTCCTTGAAAGTGGGAAAAATGCCTTCAGTGAAGACACCCTCCCACAGCGAGAAGATATGGATGTCACAGTTAGTGCTCTGCTTATGAGTGCTCTTCTCTGGACACGAGTGGAGTCAGCCGGCCAAGTTGGTGCTACCTGCCTGCCTAAGTGTACGTACAGCTCGTGGCTGGCTCACCCGCAGGCCGTTCGAGATCCATCTTCTCTTTTCGCCACCGACACGCGACAGTACGAAATGATGAAATAACCGTCGCAGTGCGCATCCCCACTTCGTGGACCCCTTACGGATTTGCCCCGGAGGAGAGGCCAGCCTTGGCTAGACACGGTTAACACGAGATCCGAGGGAACAAGGTTGACAGATCGGAGCGAGTAGCTGGGGTTTGGGTCACACGAGGAACTCTAAGGCTCCCGAAAACATCGGTGGACATAGTTGTCGTGCTCTCCAGCCTGGATCCTCTCGAAAAGCGGCGCTTAACATACAGTTGCGTAGTCTGCTACGAACTGCGGTCGGCTGTACGTGAAGCGGAACTTGTCCTTACGTTCTAAACATGCAACAGCAACCAAGCAAATCGTCAACCATGTCCTATGACACAGTCGCGCTTCCATCTGCATGTTGACGGCCTCTGATGCATCTGGCTCCCGACAAACATTTAGGGGCAAAAATTTCGTGCAATCTCTGTTGACCAGTTGTCGCTCCCCTACAAGGATAGAATCTCCTTATTCGAACATGTGTCTGTGCCAGCGGCGAAGCGCTCGACATCAACGTAACTCAAACGGACCAGAAGGGCGTCCGCCGCCAGGATTATTTCGTCTAGGCTGGCATGCCCGCCGGAATCTATAGCGAAAAACAAACCAGCTGCACGGATGGCCGCGTTGCCTGGCGCCGGCTACCGATGCTTCGGTGGCGGAGAAGAGAACGGACAGAGCGGACGCAAGAATGCTCAGGACCACGAAACACCAGGAGTGCAGATATTTCTTTTGTGCTCTACAGCGTAGGTCTTCGAAAACACAGCGCTCGACTTACAGCATCGAGCTCCTGAGATAGCGTAGTCTAGTGTCTGCTGTAAACTGTCAACCAGTCGTGCGTAGAGCTGAACTGTTCCCTACTCTCTACAGGCCAGCGACCGAGCGAATCGTCGACCATGTCCTATGACACTGTCGCAGTTCCATCAGCATGTTGACGGCCTCTGATACATCTGGATACCGACAACCCCTCAGGGGCAAGACTTTCGTGCAATCTCTGTTGACCAGTCGCCGCTCCCCTACAAGGATAGAATCTCATCCGGACACGTGTCCGTGCCAGAGACGAAGCGCTGGGCAGCAAGGCAACCCAGTCGGACCACAAGCGCGTTCATTATGAGTATTTCGTCTAGCTTCACATGCCCACCAATTCTCATAGCTGCACGGACGGCTGCGTTGCCTGGCTTCGGTTACACTCGCAAAGCCGAACTCGTCCTTACTCTCTAAATATAAGTTAGCAACGGAGCACAGCCACGTCCTACGACTCCGCCGCAGTCTCATCGACACGCTGACGGACTCTGGTACGTCTGGCTCCCGACAATGCCCAGGAGCGAGAATTCTGTGAGGTCACTGCTGTCCAATCGACGCCCCGCTAGGAGAGAGAACCTCTTCATGCGGACACGTGTCCATGCCAGCGACGAAACGCTCCAGGGCAAATGGAACGGACGAATAGCGCTCTCGACGCCAGAAGTATTTCGTTTAGCTCGGCGTGCCAGTCGGAACTCATGGTGAAACACAAAGTGGCTGCGCAGACGGCTGTGCTGCGCGGCGCCGGTTAGCGGTTCTGGAGTCGCCATTCTGCAGCCGAGAAGAGGATGAACAGGCCAGTCGGAAGAGTTCTGTAAGGCCGAATAGCTTCAAGTGTACACATCTCCCCAGCCTGAAGTGCCTGTAAATGTGGCGCTCGATGCAGTGCAGCTTAGTGACTCTCTGCAGTGACTCTCATCCGGCCGGACGTAAGGCCGAACGCGTCCATACTCTCTGGGTTCAAGGCAACAGTGTGACAAGAGGCACATCACCGTGCTGGGCAGGGCTTCCCGAGGAGACCCGTAAGCATCCAGAAAAACCGGGAGTGACTCTTAGCCAGAGAGGGGGATAGCATGACTTGCGCACAATACCAGCCACTGCCCGCGCTAGGGGAAAAAGCCAGTATGGAGCTACGTGGGAGCCGGGGCGACACGCCTTGAATCTGAGTTCCTGAGGAAAGCGGGCTGCAGACTCCTGGGAACCGCCTCGCCGCTCTCCTGACTAGCATCCTCTTACTTCCTACGGCATGCACAGCCAACACCGGGATTTCTACTCACGTAGGCATAGGCGGACAGCTTCCCAAGGTAGGGACGGGCACTGAACGTGGCACAGCGCTGCACATCGAAAGTCTCTGCTATGCAGTTTCTTGGGAAAGATGGGATGGCTGGGGAGGCTACACTCCGCGCGTAAAAAGAAAGCAAGGAATAGATCAAGCGCCGTCGGTCTGATATAAAATCCGAACCGGGGGCAGTGAGCACATCTCTCCCGAGGCGCGTGTGTCGGGTCCCATACTCAAAACGAACTTCGTTTTCAACCGAACCACGCGCCCTCTCCAAGAACCGCGCCAGCTGGGTCTCAAGCGTATAGGCCTGGGAGCGGCAGTCCGCCTCACTCGTGGCCACGGGGGCGCCCCCTAATGACTGAGCAACCAACAAGAGACTTCACGCCGCGGGCGCATGCTTCCCAAGCGATTTCGTGTCACTCGGGGACACGACCGGAGAGGGTCACAGCGAAAGTTGGTCAGTGAAGCCAGGCCCTTTCCTGAGCCGTGAGAATCCACATCCGAGTCTTTCAGAAGGTGGCCGTGTCTGGTGACTTCCCATCGCAGCAGGAAAGAACGGATTCTAGAAAGTATCACATGGATCGCTGGTACTCGGATCCCTTCCGACAGCGGGGCAGATTCCAGACGGCGCCACAAGCAACCGTTACACGATAAAGGGTAGGGCTGGCCTTCGACGAATGACCCGACTGCAGACACCCAGCTATCCGCCGGTGCTCGAAAAAGTAAAAGCACACATGCTGGTTCGCCACATCGGCAGACATGTGACGGTGCCGCACAAGAGATACAGCTGCAGCAGCCCTACCACGCATGGAGACCCGACTGAGGAGAGGCCCTTGGTTGAGTGCGCGTCCAAACACTTCCCTTTAGGTCAGAGAGGGGCAGGGCTACCCCAGGGCAGGAGTCATTCACAGGCTCGCGACAACTGCAGCGCCACCACATTTTCTGGAATGACG
>NW_027160501.1:22882-23453 GCF_002600585.1 Cystoisospora suis
CGACCAGCAGCTGCAGACCCCTCTAGGCATGTCAGCGCGCCAGCAGCGTAAGCTGTCCTAGGAACGGCCCGGGGCTCGTGCGCCATACGTGTAGCTACCCGTACCATTAGCCATCTCCTTCCAACGGAAGCTGTGGTGCCGCTGCTCCGTGTGGCGACCAACTCACTCTTGAGAGCCCATTCGTAACGGTATCTGTTTTTGACTGCACAATGATTAGACTTCTGGTCGAGGGATACAAGGAGACGTCCCAGGAAACGACAGCCTACCCAACGTGTGAGCGGCAGGCCCAGCGCCTTGCTGGCCGCAACGTACCTCCTACAGCCGCACAATTCGAACCGCATTCCAGCGTCAATATACCTTTCTACCGTAACCTCACGCTTCACAGTGCCACGGCTGGACAGACTGGAATACGCTGACACCGTCGGCACAGCACGTAACCGCCAGGGCCCGAAGGCGCTAGTCAGAATGAGGAAAAAGAGCGCAACGGTGAAGCTGAGCACCTTTGACCAGTCCGGTCTGTACACCTAGACTGAAACATCATAATGCTTGTCCCCGACTGCACTGTCCGGCG
>NW_027160502.1:0-191 GCF_002600585.1 Cystoisospora suis
CCCGTCCGTTTGTGGGTGATAGGCCGTGGACATCTTCTGTTGGATGCCTAACTTCTTGCAGAGACACCTCCAGAGCTCTCCTGTGAAGCGGGTGTCCCTATCGCTGACGATTGCGCTTGGGACGCCATGTAATCTGATCACGTCCCGAAGGAGGATTTGGGCCAAGTCCTCCGCTGTGGCGGTTTGCGCCG
>NW_027160502.1:682-1208 GCF_002600585.1 Cystoisospora suis
CTCGCTGATGTGAAGCCTTGCTTCTTGCACAGGCCGTACACGATTTCACGAACTTTTCGATGTCCTTGTTTCCTCTCAGTGCGGGACCTCCTGGAAGTCGTCCGGGGGCCTGAAGTACACCAGTGAGAGCAGACTTGCCCAGCGGAGAACCCCGCGCGGCACCAGTGTAAGCAAGCCTCGCCTTCGGCAGAAACGACGCCCACTCTGCCAGATCATTACCCGCGTACTCTCGCACCATCTGGGTAAGTATACGAGTGATTCTCTCGCTCTGCGCGTCCGCTTGGGGAAGAGCTGCACCCCCAACAACCTTCAACGCCTAGCTGTTCCCGAAAGGACCCCATAATGAGCTTACGGATTTGGCGTCCTTGTCTGTCACAATTAAGAGGAGTACTTCTCTACCAATGTCTTCTATTCCTGACCACTCGCTGAGACGTCCTTCCGCACTTAGCGGTACTCTCTTCTCAACTGTGACGTACAGTCCCCGCCGTCCTCGGCTGGAGACTGTTCCACGAGAAGGCGTTCTCGT
>NW_027160503.1:0-1939 GCF_002600585.1 Cystoisospora suis
TGGGATGTACCACAAGCTACTCTAGCTGCTCCTGGTTAGAGCCTTTGTTGTGCGGGGATTCTTGGCGGTCGCAACTGCAGGGCTTGGAGACGTGCCGCCAGTCTTCATGTTGCCCTGTCACCAGTGGAGCAAGAGTTCCTTTGTGTGGAAAACTACGGCACGAGAGGGCTGCGCTTGTGGAACAGCCGATGGGCCAACTGGCCACGAGCTGTAGGTCACAACCGGGAAGGAGAGTAGCCTCTATGTCGCTTCCTGATTCCTTTGTTAGTGAGGGGGAAAGAGCAGTCATAGAAAAGCTCAACTGAGGCACACTGAAAATTGTGGCAGTAACCCACGCTCGGCTCCACACGTCTATGCACCACTATACTCATACACACCTCGGCGCCTAACTTGCGACACGGCGGGTGACCCGCCTAGCCACGAGGGTGCCCTGCTGCAACGGCACCGACATCGCGGTGGCTAACGACGAAGCTCCGTGTTGATTGGTGGCTCTGAGGGGCACAATCTTGTGTATTTGGGGGTTCAGAAAGTGAGAGCGAAGCAAGGCTCGAAGGCTGTGGAGCCCACGGGAGTGGGGGCGATACGTAGTACGAAACACACCAGTACGGTAACATCATAAGGGAGGCCCAGCTTATGTAGCACATGCATCAGAAAGTACAACAGTGAAACAACATAGAAAAAGTCAAACTTACATAGCACATTCGGCACATTGCTGGCGACCGAAGCTAAGACCAACACATACTACGCATGGTACGCAGTAGAAGGCGCGGGCGTGTCATGGAGTATCCTATGACAAGCAAAGTGATGAGATGGAGGCCACTGAGACCACGTGAGCTCGCCCTCGGTCCATGTCTGCACGATTTCATTGGCTGGCAAATTCACTGGCGGCGAAGCGGCTGCCAGTTGCGGTATCCTTTGAAAGCTATGGCGCCGTGAGGGGAGAGGCTGGACATGACTGTGCTGTCCGGTCTCCATCGCCAATTATGTGAGCCATTCGATGGGTGCTTTGTCCAGCAAGTGAGGGCAGGCGAGGAGCAGCACATAAGTCAGGCGGGGCGAGTGGGGCGCCAGGGCGTGTGTTATGACACGTCATTGTGTCACCGACGCAAAAGAGGGCAAGGGCACAGTGCCCACACAGGTCTTCGTCGAGAATGAGAGGCACCACCGGCTCCTCGGGAGGCGGCGGTCCACGAGGGTCCTGGTAATCGTGCCAGAGCGGTCTCAGCGACTGAAACTGGCGATAGTGTCGTTCTGTCCAGCCTTAGGACCGCCCGAAGCGCGGGCCAACCGGCCCCGGTATGGGCCATGGGGACGTAACCGTGCGGACCACTACGTGGCGCCGGTCTGCTGTCTGCACGCACCTCGGCACGCTGAGACCTGTCTACGTATTTCTCCAGCTGGACAGGCCTGTAGGAGATAATTACAATGGAGGCTGCAGGATCTCGCGATTCGCTCCAGCTGCGTGGACACTCGTAACTATGAGTAACCTGCTGCCGTCCACCGGACAGCGACTGGTCACGCGGAAAGCTGTTCCGCTGTGAACTGCTGGGAGTCACGCACGAAACTCAGAGGAGACCGCTCTCCGACAAAGCCTTTATTTCGAGTCAACTGGAGCTCATTGGAGCGTCCAGAACAAGGGCTGTGCATCACAACTGATAACTTTAGTCAGTGATGTGAAACATCGGTGCTTAGGGATCCGCTCGCAGGGGCCTTTGTCACAATTCGCTTGCGTGCGCATGAGTACTCTTCTCTGAAGACAACTCCAGGAGCTCGTTAGTGCTACTGTCACAATTAAGAAGAGTACTTCTCTACAAGTGCCTTCTATTCCTGACCACTCGCTGAGACGTCCTTCCGCACTTAGCGGTACTCTCTTCTCAACTGTGACGTACAGTCCCCGCCGTCCTCGGCTGGAGACTGTTCCACGAGAAGGCGTTCTCGT
>NW_027160504.1:0-2772 GCF_002600585.1 Cystoisospora suis
TCTATCTATCTAGATAGATAGATTAAAGATAGATAGATAAATAAATAGGTAGATAGATTACAGATAGATAGATAAATAAATAGGTAGATAGATTAAAGACAGATAGATAAATAAATAGGTAGATAGATTAAAGATAGATAGATAGACAGATATCTATGAAGAACTTCATAAGTTTGAAGATTAAGAAAAAAGCCTCTGCTTCTCGGCTCCAAATCCTATCAAAATTCGATCGCAAAGAAGAAAAGAAAAAGAAAGAGAGAGACACACACACACACATTT
The DNA here is from genome assembly GCF_002600585.1 of Cystoisospora suis. Taxonomy (NCBI): domain Eukaryota; phylum Apicomplexa; class Conoidasida; order Eucoccidiorida; family Sarcocystidae; genus Cystoisospora; species Cystoisospora suis. The sequence continues at coordinate 280 of NW_027160504.1, forward strand.
TCTATGCCTCACACAATGCTCTTGCTGATAAAGAACGGAGGCCACAAAGAAGGTAACGAACTACTCATAAGAAAACTCTCCAATATTTCCCTTCTTTCTTTCTTTCTTTCTTTTCTTTTCTCGATTGATTCATCGGTCGTTGTCTTTTGTGTGAGTCCTTTTTACCTATGGGTTTGGCATTCCCTATGAGGAGAACTCCGGAGACAAGAGACCAGATAGTGCATGTCTCTGTCTCCGTCAAATTCATGGAGCTGAAAGACTTTACGACTTGCTCGAAATCCTCCACATCGTCAATCCCTACATACCGCCCAACACACAGAAAAAGAAGAAAAGAAAGAAAGAAAAGAAAGAAAGAGATAAAAAGAAAAAGCGAAGAGAAAAGAGGACAGAAGCGTAGACAGACAGATAGAGAGAAAGAAGTTCGTAAGATATACAGAGAGGTAAAAAGGAAAGAGGAAGAGAAAGAGGAAGACGAAAGAGAGAAAGACGACGTAGAAGCGAGAACAATCCCCGCTAATACAGACGTATGAAGACTGTCTAGAATACCTAGCGACTATACACATAGATAGATAGATGGATAGAAACATATATATATATATATATACATATACACAGATAGAGGTAGACATACATAGATGAAGATAGACAGAGAAAGACCTTCACATACATAAAAGTAAATTGATAAAGATGTATACAAATGTCTATACGTTTAATGTAGTTAGAGAGACAGCGCATGCTGACGACGAAGAAAAACCCCAAGTAACGACAGACACAGACAGAGAGACAGATAGATACACATATGTATATATATATATAAATATAAATATATATATATATACATGTAAATGAAGAGAATAGAAGGCGACGAAGAGAAGAAAGAAAGAGAGAAAGAGAGAGAGAGAATGGCAGATAGAAGAAACGCAGCAGCACACACACACCGACTTCTTCTCGCTTCGATACATCCACATACACATACATATACATACACCCTATACATGTAGATAGATCTATAGACAGATAAGTCTATACATTAATATACTAGTACATGCAAAGAGAAGAAAATATAGAGAGACAGTTTTGTTGAAAAGAATCGGTGTATAAACACAAATCGATACATACATACAAATACACCTATGTATGTACATATATATATATATATAGGCATATATAGATAGATACCTAGAGCTAGATCGCTATAGTTGAACTAAGGATGCTGGCGAGCTCTATGGCACTAGAAGAGAAAAGAAAAAGAAACCCAAACTGACTGGAGGAATGAATGAATATCCACACACACCTTAAAAATCCTGCGACAAGACATACCTATCTACCGATGTATGTACACCTACATCTATCTATCCCCATAGATATTTAGATATACATAGATAGATAAATATACGTGATAGATAGATAGATCAAAGATAGAGAGATTGAAAGATAGAGAGGTCTAGATTTATACAGATAGATTATGAACGCCCTCCCACGTTAGGTTTGCTGACATACATGTCTGCTTTTCCTCTCCTCTTTCTCCCTCCTCCTCCTCCTCTTTCTTTCTTTCTTTGTCATACGTTCTTTCCTTTCTTACCTTGTACATCGAGACATTGTTTATTGATGAATGCATAGCTATCTAGGGCTTGAAGTAGATACTTCTGTCTCATGAATGGAGGCGCGCCTTTGACGAATTGATAGAAGATATGGTAGTTCCTTTCTTCTTGATCTTGCGAGACAATCCGACTCTTCTCAAGAAGAAAAGCAGTGACCTGTCCGTGTTGTATCCCGCCTTCTTTCGCAACGTCTAAGATCATGAATCTTCCGAATCGACTACTATTATTGTTCCTCACCGTCTTTGCATTGCCAAAGGCCTCTAAGACCGGATTGGCCGACATAATCGCTGTCTGGATCTTCAGATCTAAATTCCCTCCACTTCGACTCGTTGCAAGATATCTCATTAGCATCTTTGTGGTCTCTGTCTTGCCAGCTCCACTCTCTCCACTTACAATGATAGTCTGGGACTTCTTCAGTTGATGGAGATTCGTCATAGCTCGGCGTGAAGTATAGAATGCATGCGGAGGAAGTTTATCCACATCGGGAGCATCCCTATATAAGGCGATTTGATCGGGCCCGGCGTTCTTTAAGTCTTTGAAGGGGTTCACAGCGACAACTAACGGCTCGGCCGTTGTATAGATGCAGTCTTTGAGATAACGGGTCGCTAAGAAGTCTAAGACACAAGGGATATTCGTATGTGGCAAAGCTCCGATATCGCCATAGGTCAAGGGATCAATTCCGTAGTTCGACTGCCAAGCATCCTTTGCTGGGACTTCCAGAACCTAGAAGAAGACACATGAAACACACGAGACGAGACAGAGGGAGATCTAGAAGAAATAGAAAAAGAAGGAGGAGGAGATGAAGAAAAGAAAGGAGAGAGACAGAAAAGAAAGAGGTGAGAAAGAGATAAGAAAGAAGGAAAGATGTTGGGGGGGAGAAGTGGAAGAAAAC
>NW_027160505.1:0-2210 GCF_002600585.1 Cystoisospora suis
CGGATACCTACAAGAAGAAAAGATAGATAGATAGATAGATAGATAGATAGATTAAAGATAGATACCTCTCGAGCTCGTCCGTAAAGATATCATGCTGCACGTTTATGTTTTTTTTGCACATCAGGATGGGAAAGATAGAAAGGCATGAGTTAGGAGGCGTTGATATCACTCGTCTGTCTTTCTCGGATCTCTATCACTTCGATTTCTTACGTGCTGGGTGCTTCCATGAAAGAAGTTCCACAGTCCCACACTTGGTGGATGGCCCACAGTGTGTGAGGCTCTCTCTTTGAGACCTTACAGCCTCTGTCGGTCTCTCTCTCTCCCTTTCCCTCCAGTTGAGGCAATCCTAACGAGACGCTGTGTCTCTCGTCTTTCTATCTGACAGGGCACTCAACTCCGAAAAGAGCTTTCTGTCAAGGAGAAAGATAATCACCTTAGATTTAGATCCTTCTTTTCTCAACCGCTATTGAGAAGGTGTTCAATATGCGAGCGAGGTTTTCGCAAGGCTGAATTCTCCCGTTGTGGATTTCGGGAGATCGGAGAAGCAGCTACTCGTTCTCGAGCGTAGCCTGTGAGTGACGGTACTACCGTGAAGAAAATAAGCAGATCAGTTAAAGCGGATACAGATTTCTCAAGCTCCTGATAAGAACGAGGACTGACGTGACACCTTCAGACTTTTAGAGCGGAGCCTCCTTTGGGGATGATCTGGGCCCCTTCTTTCTGACTGGCAGCATTGAATGTAAGGTGGCATTCCATCTATCCAAAGATACCACGCATGCGTTTGTACAGGTTCAGTGCAGAGCTGTTAGATCGTAGTCCTCCGAGGTGTGACAGCGAGAGAGAACAAGAAGAAAAGCTGAGGGAAAAAGAATATGGAGAGGTAGATGAGAATGTTCGGATATCCCAGGCCGAAGACGCGTTTTGGTAGAATGTTGGTTCGCCTTCTTGGAGTCCACTATTTTGACAGTCTTCTTCCTGCAAGCGCCTCTCAGGGCATCCTGGTATGCTTTCACAAGGCAGTAGTCTTTTCCGCCACCAAACGTAACGAGATACCTTAGCACGAGGATGGAAAGCCTCGATGTTGCCTGAATAGTAGCTCCAGCACTGCGGAGCCGCACCCCCGCAATGGGGAAGGGCCGGGCGAGCGTTGGAGCTGAGCTGACTCAAGGAGAGACAACACATCTGAGTAGAATGGTATTCTTTTTTCGTAGAACTCATTATCATCCTAGGCAGGCCTCAGCGGAGAAATGCACATGAAAAGAGAATTGAGGGTCTTACCGATCACGCTAGAACTCACGCCTGTCATTATTTTGTGCATCCGTTGTGACAGTTGTTCACCGAAGCGATGCGGAATCTTACCCCCTCACTTTGAACTCCGGCTTCGCGGCAAAACCCTCCAGAAACTTCCCCTTCCCGGGTTCTGTCCTCACAATTTCGATTGCACGAAGCTACTATAGCTTCGAGTCACCGGGAGGTAAAGGTCCATCACTCGGACTAAGACCGTCATGCAGAGATTTTCCTCACTTTGAACTCCGATTTTTTCCGTGTTGTGACTTTTGCCGGTGTGACCGAATGCCGTAGTGATCAGGGAAGGTCGCGAATCCGTGGAGCTTCGGAGGTTTCCTTGGAGGGGTTAAAAACCGTGCACCGCTGAGGGTCTCCCAGTTCAAGGCCGGCATGCGAACTTGTACGGATTGTTGTGAAGAAGAGGAACTCTATACTGTCCTTGCTAAATATCCATCCAGTCTGCCAAATTATCTTAATCCTATAGAGTGTTCGTAATGCTACTACTCCAGTCTGATGACTGCAGAGAAACACCGTTACACTGATGAGTCTGCGCAGCTCCGCTTGCCAGTCAAGTATCCGAAGCCTTCGACCACGCAAGAGTGGTCGTGTCCAGTGACAAGTGAACATCTAGAAAGAGAAAAGAAGAGCTAGGAAAAAGAATGCATGCACTCGGCGCAACTTCGGAGGTTTCTGAGGAGTGTTTCGAGCATCGAGCGTTGTCGTGGACACTAGGCTGTTGGATGAAAAGAAAGATTTCAGAGAACTCTTGTTTTCCAAGCACATGCTAGATGAGGGGGGATAAAAGTCGCAACAAGCAAAGGGAAAGTAGCGTGTGGTTGTTCGGGTGTGATAATGAATGTCTTCATTGTTGTCCGATGTCGAGACACGGAATGCGGCGTGGCTAGCTACAGCTAGCTAGCTAG
>NW_027160505.1:2234-7095 GCF_002600585.1 Cystoisospora suis
GGGGGGGGGGGTCAGGTGGGAAGTGTTGAGTTTGAAGCTTGGAACGTTCTGGAGCCAGACCGTCATGCGCAACCGAGACTTCATTCTTTTCCTCTTTCTGGGGAATGCGCACATTTCGAGCCACGCACAGAAATCTAGATGAATCTTTTGCTTTTCTTTTAGCTAGCTCTTCTCCCCGGATTCTGTCATGACAGCGGGTGTGACATCTGAGAGAACGGCGTTTCAGCGGAGACGTACTCTCTCTCGCCTGTGATGAGAAGCAAGAATTGTCCTCGTCCATGAGACTCGTTTTCTGCCCTTACTTGACATTGCGTGGGCGTCACGATCCTGTTGCAAGTTGTTTTTCTAGAGTCTCCGTCAAACAGTGTTGACCAAGAGAGAGAGACATGCTTCTTCGTGAACGAGAAGTGAATGAAGAGAATGACGGGCGTCTCTCAGTAGACTGAAGATGCTTTCTGCCAGCCGTCCTCGTTGTTTTGTCTCGCGACTGGTCTCTATTTCGGACCAGGAAGGGCTGGGTAGTTATAGAAAGACAGGTGGCTGGCCACTATGAGGCGAGGATACGTCGAGATTGAAGATTCAGGTTGCGAAATCGACTTCACTGGGAAAGCCCGATGCATCAGCCTCCTCTGCCGGCGCTAGTTTTCTGCCCGACCGTCTGTAGACATACGGAAGTGAGAAATCAGAAGCCAGCATGATTGAAGCAAGGCAGGAAAGGAGTCAACGGTGACGGAGCCACTCGGTCCCGACAATTCCCGACTACACAAGAGTGTGAGCGCTCTCTCACAGAGTTTCGCACTTTTCCTTTTATCGCTATAGAACCTACGAAAATCCTATATTTTCAGTGCAAAAAGATTCTATCAGAAACAGGGGAACACCCTGTACCGTCTAATGATCTCCGGCGCCCAGCGGCGTCTCGGCCGGGCTGTTGCGCGGTGTCCTGCCGCGACGACCATAGCCCGTCTTCGTAGAGACATCTCTAAGTGGAGGTACTTCTTCCCTTTTTGAAAGAAAGAAAAAGAAAGTTACAGCCCGCACACTACCCCCCCCCCGTAGACTCCTTCTACAGCCCGGTATACGGGAATGGGCTGTGAGAAGTCTTTCGGTAGTTTTCTGAGTGAGTGAAGCCGTTCCAAGAAAATGAGGCAGAACGGACGCGTTTTTCCTTAAGGGTGCAGCTGTTGGTACCGCGGCAAGGGACTTCCTCATAACCACCGCTAAGATGCTTTCTGAAGTTGTGTGCTAAGAAGAAAAGAAAAGGAATCTGCGGTCCCTCTCTCCTGTGTTTTAGTGTATGTACACTTGAGAACATATACATAGAGATGTACAGATACAGTCAGCACACACATATAAGGGACTCCTATGTATACATCTACAGTCGTAAGCATCCACGATCCATACCCACACAGGTATATGGACAGACGTATATATAACTATCATCATATATACACAGATATACAGAGTGGGATATACATGTATATACTCATGTACACATATATATGTACTTGCATAGTACCCCATATACACGGTCTCAGACGTGAACCTACATCCGTAACACCGCGGATAGGCCCCGTCTTTGCTCTGTGTGTGCACGTGTATTTCTCTATATGTCTTTAGGTACAACCCCACATACACGTGCCTACACATGTATACGCCTGAAGAATATCAGTACATTTCATGGCCTTTCGCTTCTAGCATATGGGAGGTCCTGTTTGCTAAGGAAAATTTCGAACACATCTGTCGCTTTTCTGTCTTCCTCTCCTTCCTTCTTTTATCCCATCTGTCTCTCTATCGGCGTGCCAGGTCCACCCAACGTTAAGAAGCGTCAGAGGTCCCTCTTGATCATCTCTTTCTTACTCTACACAAGGAATTTCTTGCATCTACCGCCTCTCCACTACATTTAAAGAGATCATCTTCTTCTTGTCCTTGTAAAAGAGATGAAGAAAACAGAGAAAAGAGAACACAGACCTCAAGAGGAAAAGCAGAGAAGAGCGAAGAGAGAAGAGCCAAGTGAACAGGACGTCGATTGATGCGAGCAGATAGATGCAGAATAAGCTTTGTGAATGAGCCGCCTTGTCCCTCCTCCTGTCATTCATTCGTCATTCGTATGTTGTGTATTCGTCCTCGTAATAGTAGTAGTAGCAGTTGCTGGCGCTGCTGATCTTCTCCCTCTGGTCTTTTTTCTTTCTGTCGACTTGGAAACTTGCTTTTTCTGAACAGCTCCTGGAGGGAATGAATATAAGTTTCTGCTCCATCGAATTCTTCATTGTTTTGACAAGTAAAATCCCCTGTTTGGAGTGAAAGAAGAAGAAAGAACATCCTCACCTAGCAATCGGGTCGCCGACACACCACCGTCGCACAACACTAGGGAGATTTCTCGTGCTCTATCTTTCTTTCTTTCTTGTTTTTGTTTTCCGACCAATGAAATGTAGGACGTCCCTCTCTTTCTCTTTCCTTTTTATCCTTAGTTAAGCTTCTCGTTCTGTAGACATAGGAAGGAGAAGATGGACGTCTGAGAAGAAGAGCATTCTCCTCATCGACCCGTTGCCACATGCATGAAGTGAGTAGTGAGTGAAGTACGGCTCCTTCTCTCTCGTTTCTTTGTGTTTGTTCCTTTCCTGACTCCTTTTATTTCACTTTTTCTTCCGTGCTTTCTGTCTCTTTCTGTTTACTTTGGCCGAAGCCGTAGTAAGGATTCCTTTCCTTGTTTCTGTTCATCTTTTCCTCTTCTCTGTGCGATAGGCTCCCGAGGAGGGGAAGAACGGACGCAGGCAGAAAGGCAGACAGACCCATGAATGAACGTCTGAATCTCTCTTTCATTGTTAAAGACAAAGAAGAAAGAAACGTTTCTTCCTTTCTCTTTCCTCCTTCTTTTTTCTCTCCTGCGGAAGGAGTATCTTTTTCCTCTCTCAGACTTTCCTCCTCTCCCGAATCGGGTGGCCCGATGTTTTCGATTCTTTGTATTTCCATCCTAGATCCAAATCTTCTTGTCTATTCATCTCCAGAGTAGTACACAACAGACTGCGTGAAGTCAGACTGTTTGGATGAGACTCCGAGTCTCTTCAAATTGGTGGAAAAAGGAGTGTACCCCGTACACGCTTCAGAGTTGCGTTGTTCTTTATCAGAGTGATAGAGCTCCTTCCTTCTCCTTCATCTATCTTTCTTTCATTCTGCCTTTCTTTCTTTTCTTCATTCTCTCTACTGTCGAGTAATCCCTTTTGTACATACGCGTCCGAGTCGATTCTTCATGACTGCCCTCTCTTTCTTTCCCCTCTCTCCATCTTCTTTTCGTCGTCTTCATGAGCCTTCTTGAGTGATTGATTGCTCGGTTTACCCTTCTTCTTCTTCTCTTTCATCGCCTCTCCGTCCTTCAGCTTGTCTTATTTCTTTGCCAGGGAAGGGACAACGTCGATTTCTGTCTCCTTATCTCTATCCATATCCATGTATCATATCTCCGTCTCTCTCTATCTACCCATAAAACTGACTCGACGAAGCCATGGTTGCTTGAAGAACACTTCTCTCTGTCCCTTGTAATGTCTCGATGTAGTGGCCTTCTTTACCTGTTCTATTCGAATCTTTATCATAGCTCGAAGTAGAGCTTCTTTCCAAACTTAGTCGTAGCTGGAGGAGTGAAGAAGATTTCACTCAAGTGTACATACAGCTGATTAGGGGACGACAGCAAGAGAGTGAATCTTCGAAGGCTCATGAGAAAAGCAAGAACAGATGAGACCGCAGATCCCTGTCATTGTCTTGTCTGTTTACATGCCGTGCTAGAATAGCGAGAGGAGAAGAAGAAGAGAACGACGGAGAGAGGATAGAGGAAGGAGTTGGACGGGACGGGTGATACCTTCAGTGTTAACGTATCAAGATAGAAGAAAAATCGAGACGTAGATTATATAGAAAGGTATGTGGAGAGAGATAGATTTCAGATAGATAGGAAGGACTACGGCGAGTCGTCGACTTTCTTTGTCTTCGTTTTCTTCCTTATGCATGTCTCTCCCCACTCTCCACTAAAGAAAGAAGAGGACAGGGGGAAATGAGCCATCTTTCTCTAAAGAAGGAGCATAATCTACGCCCAACAGTCTCGCCACCTCCTCACTCAAGAAGAAGACGTGAGAATAAAGAAGAAGAACGAGGAGGAGGAGATTTAAGAAAAGAGGAAGAAGGAGAGAGACAACAACAGGCTTAGGTTGCTGTTCAGGCCGAAGATGCAACAGCCACGGCCAGACACTAGAGGACTCGAATGTTTAACCGATGCCTTCATTCTCGACATCGGTACACACAACACAGCTATCCACTGTATAGACACCTCTATCTATCTATCTTTAATCTATCTATCTATCTATCTATCTTTAATCTATCTTTAATCTATCTATCTATCTTTAATCTATCTATCTATCGTTAACCTATCTATTTCTCGTTAGTCTATCCATCTATCGTTAATCTATCTATCTATCTATCTTTAATCTATCTCACCAGGTGTGTGGATGGTGCGTAGATACATCATTCATGAAATTACATCTTTATCTCTTTTGTTTTCTTCTTTGTCTTAACGTGGGCCTTCTTTCACCTCTGTCGTGAAGCCTTTTCGAGTAGAACAATCTGTAGTCCTTCACGACCCTGTAGAGAAGTTAATTTGGAGAGAGCTTTGCCTGACTGACCTCTTCCGTTCAAAACGCGAGGGATGGTGTCACGACTTCACGAAAATCCCGCTGTGTGCCCCCACTCATATACTAACCGGGGCTTAAACCGCTTAGCTTAAGAGTTTATCCTCTCTTCTTTCTTTCCTCGTTATTCACATATTCGAATACAGCGCCTACAAGTCTCTCTTTTGTCGGACTCCTGTCAAATACTTCCTTTC
>NW_027160505.1:7126-17160 GCF_002600585.1 Cystoisospora suis
TCTCTTTCTTTCATTTCTGTTTTCTTGTCGTTCCATTTTTAGGCCCCGATGGGGGGCGATCACGCCAGCGTCTCCGTGTGTTTCGATTCCTCCGAGGTTTGATCATTGAGACCTTCAGGGAATGGAGAAGATCTGCCTATGTAAAAGCCTCGGCACCTATTTCAGCAACCCCCTCCTCTTCCTCTTTATCTTCCTCATGTGCACTACCAATCCAGGAGGTGCCTGTAGACGGTCCACCTGCTCTTACCTCAGCTTCTGACTGCAGTACACCTCCTAACCGTGTCAAGACAGGAACAAGCTATAAGGATTCTCTTCTTGGAGCCACCAAACAGCAGAGACACCAAGAGGAGAGCGAAAAGAATCTCAATGAAAAAGGTAAGAAGGAATGATTTAGCGTCAAGGTCTTCTTGGAGTCTTGGCGTGGCATCCTGAGCAACCAACAACGTCACTCCTTGCATGCGGTCGATCATTTTCACGGAGATAGAGGGGGGGGGGGTAAGAGGGGACTGTCTCTCTATCTTCTATGTGGGGATGTCAAAGGAGTCAAGCAGTTGACTGAGGTGTCTTCCCTTCTCTTTCTCTTCCTTTTCGTCGGTGTGTGAGGAGGTCTGGAAGAGACATCATTACATGTGTATTGGGAAGAAAGAGATGCTGAAAGATAGACAGAGAGCTCTCATCTGTGAGAGGGAATGTTCTTTTGTCTCCAGAAGGTCATGAACAGTGGAAATGCTTTTCTTCTCCTTCTTCATTGTGGTGTTTCTGTACTTCTGTCTTCTCTGTATTTGTCGTGTGTCTTCAGGTCGTTCTTGTGTCAAGCAAAAGAATGGCGAAGGAGCTCCGGGAGTATCAGGGAAATCAGTCCATGGAGAAGGTGGTAGTGGTGGTCTAGAGACAGCCCCTGAGGCTGAGGGAGAAGAGACATCGCGGCGGAAGAGACAGGGATCTTCTCAGGAGAGTAACTCCAGTGAAAGAGAAGAAGAACAAGATGTCGCCACCCCTTTGGTCTCTTCTTCTTCTTCACACCTTCCTCCGAAAGATCAAGACTTCTCCAGTGGATGTGGATCCTCTCACTCTTCTTCCTGTCCCTGTGAAGGAAGGAGAAAGGGTACACGGGTTTCTGTGAATGAAGAAGAACAAACACAGGATGGTAGGCGCCGTGTTTCTTCCTCTTCTTCTTCTTCCTCTCTCTTCTCCCCGTCTTCTTCCTCTCGAGGAACCCTCGTAGCTGAACAGCTTCAAGGTCATCCTAGCCGAGAACGTTCACCTTCAGAGACAAGATCAAAATGTGTCTGTTCTTCTTCTCCCCTTTCAACAGATAGAGATGCAGGCCTAGACACGACCGTGTCTAGCAGAACTAGCGGACCATCTGGACAAGTCGATGTCAAGCCAAAAGGAAAATGGGGGGAGGGAGGACAACCCCCGGAGAGAGGGGGGGGAGGAGACCAGGCTGGAAGACCGATGAGAATAGAAGAAGATGAGAAGAAGAGACGTCGTGAAGACAACACTTCTGACTCTATAGATGATGTTCCGACACCTCCAGTAATACGAGGTTCTATGACAGAAGACCTAGAGAAAGTAGACTCTTCTTCATCCTCTTCCTCTCCCTCATCGCCAGAGTACGATCCGGACCAAGATGATGTATGTATCGCTGTATATCGTTACGGATCGTTTCCGCTACGGACGTTCTTACCTGATGGCGATCTTGATGTAGGGGTGATCTCCTTCAATCGTTATACAGGGATTCTTGAAGGAGAAGAAGAAAGCGATGCTCTCCTAGGACTTCTTCTCGAAAGATTTCAGAGAGATGACGTTAAAAATCACGCTCATTTTCCTCTAAGACAGGCTTCGCTTGTCGATGCCGAGGTTCGGATTCTCAAGTGTACAGTGGGGGGAATAGCCGTTGATGTATCGGTTAACAAGGTAAGGAAGAAGATATGGCTATGTATATATGTATGTATGGATACATATGTAGATGTATATGTTTATGTAGGAAGATGTATATCTATATGGCTGTTTGTATGTGTGTCGATGCATATATGTCTACCTTTTTTTGCATGCGAGTCGTCGGTCTATACGTATGTACATTATCAGGCTTCGATAGAAGTAGCTGTTGCATATACCTTAGAGTGTCTTTCATTCTTTCTTTCTATATCTCGTAGATAGATGATGATACATCGTCCAGATCATTTCCACTCATCTCGCCATCATATGAAAAGCAAGCTGACTAATAGGGGAGGGCAAATCGTCCATTCAGACTTCGGTTCTTTCATCGCTTCTGCTCCTGTCTGTTTCCTTGCACGTTCACGATCTTGTACCTCTCCTCATCTTTATTCGAATTCATCTCTTTCTTCTCCTTGTTACTTTCGGTTTATCTTTCTCCAGGTAGGGGGATGCTGCTCTCTTGTGTTTCTTGAGCTAGCTGATCGTCGTATAGGGGGAAATCATCTCTTCAAACGCTCTGTTCTTCTCATCAAGGTGAGGCGTTCGTTCTCTTCTTCTGATCCTCTTCTCTCTCTCTCTCGTGGAGATTCATCGCCTTTCTTTTTTAGAGAGTGGCTCTTTTCATTTTCTTTCTTCTCCTCCTCCGGGGCGAACTGTGAGTCTTTCTTTCCTAGTCTCTCTTCACTTCTATGTGCCATGTCGCTATCTATCCTTTTATTTATCTAGGTCTGTCTTTCTTAGTCCACGATGCGAGCAAGGAGTATCTTGTCTCTTTCTTTCTTGTTCACCACAGGAATGGAGCTTATCGGTTTATATTCGGAGAAGAAGAGAACGACAAGCGTGTTCAGGGATCTCTGTCTATCTGCGGTTTCTATGTATGATAGATTTCCTCTTCTCTGTGTTTTTCGGTGTGTATACTGTATATATCATTGACTGTCTCTACGTATGTATTCTTATGTATGTATCCATGAATATGTATGTGTGTACGTGCGAATGTGCATGTGTGAATATGTATGAATATGTATGTATGAACATGTATGTATGTATCAGTGAATGTGTATGTGTATCTATATGTATGTATGCCCATGTATGTCTGAAGATGTATGATTCTTTGGTGCGGTTTCTTTGTCTTTTTCAGTCATGGTTTGCGTACGAATCACATCTCCTTGGGAGTCGTTCAGGTCTTTTAGCCACGTATTGCATCGAAACCCTCGTTCTTCATCTTTTTCATGTCTTTCCTCCATCTTTTCTTTCTACGCCTCTTCACTTTCTTTTTCACTTCTTCTCTTACTTCTCCTCTTTCCATTGGGATAAGTATGCTGTCACTTCATGTGGAGCTCTCCCTTTAACTTTCATTACACGGGCGGCCTCGTCATCTTCTTCTTCTTCGTCGACAACGCCAGCCACTTCTCATCTTGAAGAGAAATCTTCGAGAAGATCTCACTACGGAGGGACTCGGACACCCCCCCATTCACGAGGACCCCGTCATACGTCTTCTTCTTTCTACGGTCACAATACGTCAGTCGTTATTTCCCACCATAACCGCAATAGCTCACCTGTACAACATCATCATCATCTCTATCAGCAGCAGAATAGCTTCTATCCTTCTTATGGTGTACAGACACCTCATTCACATCACCAGTCTTCCTATCCCCGTTCTATCAGTCATAATCAACACAAGCATACCGCTGGCGGCACCAGTCATTCTCAACATCCTCATACAAATGAACAACATCCCATTCAGCAGCACCAGCCACAGCAGAATTCTTCTTCGTCTTCATCTCTCTTAAGAACTCAAATGAAAGCTTCTTCAACATTACCTCCTCCTTCATCTTCTTCTTCTTCGTCAGGTTTCGTTCATTCTCCTGCTCTCTCTGAGCCTTTTCCGTCCTCATCGGCATCAGCAGTCACAGCAGCAGGTAAGGGGTCTCTCACTCACTCTGATCCACGACGACCAGCACAGCATCTACCTCTACCGTTACCGCCTTCTTCTTCCTCTTCTTCTTCGTCATCATCTACAACTTCTTCTTCTTCTTCGAAAACAGTTCAGTCCCCGCAGAAAGGTCTAGGCGTCTCAGGCAGTCAAACCAGTTCGAATAGTAAAGGATCAGGAGGAGGGCTGGGGGCGGGGGGGAGAACAAGGACACAGACATCTCCTCCTTGTTCACCACGATCTTCCAACGGAGGAGGAGGACCAGCAGGGGGGGAAGATCTCGCACATCTTTCTTCTTCTTCCTATGCATATCAGGGGCAACAACATCACAAGAAGCATTCGAGCCATCACTATCCGTCGATGACTTCTCCTACGACTGCCACTACTACTACTACAGGTAATAATACTTCTGGTGCCTATTTCAGTACAACAGACTTTCCCTCACTTTCCTCTTCTGTTAGTCAGGCCATAACTTCGTCCGCCTCTTCGCCTTCAGCAGCGGCGTCGTCGTCCTCCTCCTCCTCTTCATCCTCAAGTCACCCTACCCGGGGTGGTTTACTGTTACCGTCGCCTTCAGTCCAGCAGTCCTCTTCTTCTTCTGCGCCTTCTCATCTTTCTTCAGCCCGTCCTCCAAGAGATAGTAAAGAGACACCTTCCACAGGAGGACTAGGAGGAGGAAGTGGCAGAGGAGAAAATTCAACAAGTCATAACCCTAATCGATCAACTCCTCTCTCTTATCACTCCCAGCAGCAGCAGCCTCATCATAACCCTCCGCATGCAGTTCAGAATAGTAGCAGCACGATGTCGATGAGTCTTCATTCTTCTTATCAGTCTCACCATCATCCTAATACAGGGATAGGAGGAGGGGGAGGGGTGACGCCAATGAAACCTTCTTCTTCTTCTCCTCCCCGGATGGACGATCCTATGGCAACTCAAACACGAGGCGGACAGTTCATGGGTGAGCACTGGGTAGGGGTGGACTATGAAGAAGGCAGAACCTACTACTCTAGAGGTGTGTTTCCCCTTCACAACTCTCACCCGAATCGTCCTTTCCATGGTGACGTCGCCATGGCAGGAGATGGCATGAACTATAGAAACACAATGAACTTCTTAGGTGAAGAAGATTTGAAGCTTGAAAGAGCTGCAGCGCTAATGCTCCTTATGCATCTTCAACAATCTGCTCTTGTTATCTCCATGCTTCCCCCTCACCCAACACCTCAACAGCCGCCTCATCATCTTCTTCACCATCAGCCTGCTCATAGACAGCATCGAGCGGCGGCTCTAGTATCAGCAGCAGCAGCAGGAGGAGGAGGAGTCGATCCCATAGGAGGTCTCCATGGTGTCAGTACGGGGATGGGGGGTGTAGTTCCAGCAGCAGCAGGAATCGCCAATGGCAGAGGGGGGGGGAGTAGTCAGAATATAATGAATTTAGCTGACGCAAGAGGACGAGGAGGAGAGAAGGATGTCTTAGTACATATCACACAAGGTCCATCTGTTAATATGGCAAGAATGATGGAGTCTGTCGAATTCGTTGAAGAATGTAGATATAGGTAAGCTCTATTTGCCATCATCCTCATCCCTTCCCCTTCTTGGTATCTATCTACCTATCTATCTATCTCCAGCCATGGGTATGCACGCACGTATCTTCAGGACATGTTGAGAGCTGTTTAGGTGACGGCCGATGTCTCCTCTCTCTCTGTCTCTCAGGCCTATGCGTGCCTTGTACCGACATGGATTTTCCTGTGGGGGGGATGTATAAAGACCTGTACATGTTCTGTGACTGAGGTGATACTTTTGCCCTTTCACTCCATATCCCTCCGGATACATACATGCATATATATATGTATATATATAGTTATGAGTGTAGAGAGAGAAGGAATCTAGATGGTGTATATCTACATATATATATGTAAAGAGATGGGGGGGGGTTGATCGGGGTGGCATAGATATGTGGTTCCTATATGTATGTGTGTGTACATGGCCCTAGGTTTCGCCATTCGTATGGGACGTTTGGAGTGGGGGCGAATGCTCAGAGATCTGCCGCGGCAGCTCGTGCAGCTGCAGCTGCAGCGCGAGGAGAGAGAGGAGGGGCGACTTCAAGTATGACTAGCGGGAGTAGCCCCCATGCTTCTACGGATCAGAATAGTACGACTCCTTCATCTCTTCTTCAGCGATCTTCTCCTCTCCCAACAGCAGCAGCAGCGGTGCGTTCTCCTTCCCCGAATGCTCTCCCAAGTCATCATCACAGTACAGGAGAGAGAGGCATAGCAGGAGGAGGAGGAGGGAAGGGGCCTTGGGGGGGTGGAAGGAGAAGCGTGTTTCTATTTCGAAGTATGAATGTAGTTGATCCTTTACATAACGGGAACAATCTCGCAAGAAGTGTAAGCGAAACAGCTTTTTATCGGTTGCTGCATGCCATGAAAAAAGGCTTGCATGCGCTCACCGGCATTATAGGTAAGGAAAAGATGACAGAGAGAATCCCTCTCACTACTACGAGGAGGCGACACAGTCGGACATGCATCACGATAGCAGACGTGAAGGGGACAGATACGGTTCATTACAGGGAGATTCAAGAAGAATGTACATGCACTCTCGGATACATGGTGGATAGATGAGTGGAAATAGATCATCTTCTCTCGGGTCATACATATACAGACTGGCTTGTATTCTTGACGGAGATGACTTTGGGGGGGAGTGAGGGTTTCTTTCAGAGTACTATAAAGGGCGTCTGGTTTGTGTTTCTTTGGAGAAGCAGGCTCGAAGGAGGGGACGCCTAGGATGCTCCGGGAAATCCCGGGATTTGCTTCATGGTGAATGAAGGCAGGGATGTAGGCATGTAGAAAGCGGCGCTTTGCTTGTTCTTCTCTAAAATGTGTGTGGTGATCCTCACTTATATACCGACCGATATGCGCGTGTCTGTATGAATGCCACTATGTACGCGTGAAGGTGTATCCACGTATATATAGATAGACACATAGATGGATGGAAAGACACCCACGGCTGTATAGGCGACTTGTGGAACTGCTAATGGAGACGTCCTCTGAAATCGATATAGAGATATCTTCTCATACATGCACGTCTAGGACTCGATTCCCGAACGAATGCGAGATGGCTCTTTCTTCTTCTTGGGAATGAAATGATGGAGAAGGAGACTTGAGGTGTCATGACAGTCGGGGGATGTTTTCTTGTTTTCTTCTTGTCCTTGCTGTCTCTGTTCATCTGTGGTACAGCATCAGGAGACGCTCATCGGTTTCGTTCCTCTTTCTTTCCCAATTCGTATAATCTTCTTGAGAGAATGAATTCTCCTTATATCGCTTACCCGTCTTTACGGCCCCTCATTCGTTTTCCTCTCCCCCCTTCTCCTACAACATCCTCATCATCATCTTCTTCTTCTTCACTCACTCCCCCTTATCTTCTTCCTTCAAATGAAACAGGAGGCAGTCGTCTCCTTCTCCCTCTTATGGTATCTCATCCTTCTTTCTCTTCGTCTTCCTCTTCTTCTAGCCATCCTACGATCGCAACCGCCACCCCGCCTTCTTCCTCAAGCATGCTACTGCCTCATCGAGTGCCCCATCCTCTCCCCCCGTCGTCTTCTTCTCCCCCACCCGGTCAGCAGCGTCACTCAGCTGTTGGGACACCAGGGGGTGATCGGGCTTCGGTAGATACAGGTGCAGCGTCGCTAGCCGCATCTCACCAACGAAAGGACAAGACAAAGACACATAGGACGACGGCTAGCTCCGTAGTTAATAGTAGGGGAGAAGCGACGACGACCCTATCTTCTTCTTCGATGAAGAGCAATGCAGGCAATCACGTCAATAAGATGGGTGGAGAGGATGCTATAAGAAGTCCTGAAGGCGTTTCCTGTCGATGTACATGCCATAAGAAGAAGTGTAAATCTAAGAAGATAGGGGAGGAGAGAAGAGAGGAGGAGATCTTAGGCAGAGATTCTTCTGTGGGACGTTGTGGGGGAGAAGAAGAGAATTTACATGCTGAGGATGAAAAGGAGCAGAAGAAAAAGAAGGAAGAGAACAAGGGGAGTGATGGACAGGAAAGAGAGAGTAGGGAGAAGAAAGCTCTCTACCAAGAAAAGGAGAAGAGGGAGACGACGAAGAAGCCAAAAGACGTCCCGTCAGGTGTAGAGACAGTAGAAGTAGTAGATGCCTCTTCAAAGAAGCCAGGCTGTTATGATGATGATAAGAAGGAGATCATAGCGCAGGAGAAAGAGAAGATAGAAGAAAGGAGTGTTTGGTCTTCTCACGATTCGAAAGCAGGAAGAAAGTGGAGCGAAGGAAAAGAGGTTCAAGGAGAAGAAGAAGGAAGAGAGAAAAGGATTGCTGAGGGAGAAGAAGAAGAGAAAGTGGCTGGTTGCATGACTGCTGGAAGAGCTTGGGGATCGCGTATTCCTACAGGCAAAGAAGTCGATGATGATCATGATGATGAAGGCAATGGATGTCTTGTGAACAGAAAAGGAAGTGAAGAGAAAAAGAAAGGAGGAGGAGAAGATAAAAGAACACACAGGACAACGTGTAAGGAGGATGGACGTCTCTATGATTCTTCTCCCTCTCTTTCTTCCCATGAAAAGGCCATCTCTCCTTCTTCTTCTCCAAGAGAACACGAGGACTTGTGCTGTGCATGTCATAACGGAAACGCTTGTAGGAAGAACAACAGCAAGGGTCAAGCTTCTTCGAGAAGAGAAGAAGGAGGAGAACAAGGGATGAACAATAGGAAAGTATTCGAGGAGAAAGGGAGAGAAGTTGCTGGTGACGGAGAAGAGGTGACTCTCATTCATCAGAAGAATGAGCTCTTCTCAAAAGATAAAAACGATCCACTCGGGAAGTCTTCTGTGAATCATAGTAGTCGTAGTCATCGTGTCTCCGTGTGGAACAGGAGATCTGATAGTGAAGAGGAGACGGGGAGACAGGGCGTGGAGGGAGGAGACGAGGAGTTGTTGATGAAGACCAAGAAAGAAGGATTAGACGAAGGAGAAGCGGAGGAGGAGAACAAGAAGAAAGACGTCGTGAAGCGTAGAACGGGGCTCCACGAAAAAGACAGTAGAGAGCTGCTCTCATCTCCTCCTCCATTATCTTCCATCTGTGGAAGTAGCACCTGTAGCTATAGCAACAGTCTGGGTAGTAGTCGCCGGGAGAGTGACGATGACGAAGACGACGAGGATAGTGAGAATGCTGATAAAGAGAGGGAAGGTTTACGTTGTTCGAGTGAGTGGAGTGAAGAAGAGGAGGAAAAAGACGAAGAAGAAGAAGAGGAAGCGTTTTCTTTTCATGATGCCTTAATCGAAGATGAGAAACTTGAAGATCCATTAGCTCTCGGTGAGCTGGAAGTGGCGAGTCTCCTCGATTTATGTCAGTTGTTGAGACAGCCGAATACTCCACAATACTTCAACAATAGTTTCAATCCCCCTTGCCTACTCCTATCTTCATCCTATGCCTCACATAGGTCGCTCCCCTTTTCATCTTCTTCTCATCATCCTTCTTCAACGGCTGGACGAGGAGCACCAGCAGCAGCAGGAGGAGGAGAAGATCATGGTTTATCTTCCACGCAAACGCCTTACAATATGATGATGCAGAGAGGAAATTCGATGGTCGTAGAAAGCCCGCATCATTCTAAAGACGGAGGAGGGAATTATCAGGTCCTCCATCGTCAAGACAATCTCGTTAGTGAAGCGACGAGATTGTGTGAAACGGGGGAGAATACACCGATGACATATAGTAGTGACAAGACCAGGAGGACCTCGGGGAATCTCGAAGGAGGAGGAGAAGGTTTTGCTCATGAAAGGAGTGATTTGGTGCATGCGAAGAAAATTACCGAGTTAGACGGAGGAGAAGGAAGGGCAATGGAAGAAGGAGAGGGGGAGACAGCAGCAGCAGCAGCGGCAGCATCAGAAGGAAGAGGGAGTCAAGGGGGGATGCCTAGATGTCTAGATGATCGGTTTTGTATAGGGCCAGGAGGAGGAGGAGAGTTCGACGTCGACTTCAATATTCTACGCCAAAGACGCTTAGAGCAGATCGTGCGATTTCTTAACGGAGAAGGAGGAAAGGAGAGAGAGAAGTTCTCGAGATCTTGCTTGAAACATGAAGGGGAAGGAGGACAGAGAGATCAAACGCTTCATTCCAAGGGAGGAGGAGATCAGAAAAAGACGAAA
>NW_027160505.1:17251-19278 GCF_002600585.1 Cystoisospora suis
TCCTCCTCTTGTTCCTCTTCTTCACCTCTTCCCCCGCAGTCGGATGACGACATCCAGCAGCATTTCTCTAAGAAAGAAACGAAGAAGGTGTGTCTTTATGAGGAAGAGAAAAGTAGAACGGGATCTCCTCTTTCTTCTTCAACCCTTGACATAAAAGCAGACAAAGGAAAAGAAGAGGAAAGAGAGACTCCATCTGACAGGAAGACCTCAAAGGGGGGTGATCTCCCAAGCAACGATGATCCCGGCGCCGTAACCAATAAAGAGGAAGACCATACTAGTAAGGATCAACCATCGCCTTATATACGGAGACGACGACATAGTCACGGAGAACCTTGTAGTAGCTGTAGCCGGAAGTCTCCTGGGGAGACGTCGGCTCATCACAGTGAAGGAGAAGGTGGAGATGACAGTGAAGATCTGTCGAAGTGTACAGACAGCTCACATCTTTTCAAAAGGAGAGGAAGTTGCTGTACCAAAACACATCGACGTGGCAGTCTTCATGATGTTCCAAAACACACAAGTGATACAGGCCTCCCTTCCAATACTGGAGAAAATGAGAAGAACGGAGGAGGCCTGAACGGGGTCAGAAAAAAGAGATCTTCCCCGCATGTCTCTTCTTCTCCTGATTCCTCCTCCTCCTCCTCGTCGTCNNTCTTCTTCTTCCTCTTTGTTCTCCTCGGGTGTATCCTTTTGGTCCTTCTCCACAGACCCTCGAAAGCTACGGAAGTTTTTTTTCTCCGGGGTTGACTCCTGCTGCTGGTGCTGCCGGCTCTCCAGGAGGGGGAGGAGGAGCTGGGACTATTCCCTTCAGTCTAGGGGATCTCGTCTATCAAGGAAATCCACCTATTCTAGCTGGAGGAGGGGGAGCGTCTCTTGTGGCTACTACTGTTGGTGGGACTCCTCCTGGTATCCCCATCGGAGGTGGACCAGGAGAGTATTACCGTCATCCTCCTCCTGCCTATATACCTGGCGTAGGGGGGCGACGTCCTTCCTCTTCGGCACTCGCTCAAGGAGGAATGTGTTATGGTGCATCGCCAGCCGTCCCTTCACCTAAGATGGTGTCTTCAGCTTCCTCTATGTCTCCTCTGTCTTCTTGTAGTTCACATCATCCTTTCTCCAGTCTCCATTCAAATCATGCAACTCCTACATCTCAAAATAACACAAGTGGGGTGATGACACCTCTATCAAATACCCCTGCCAACTCATCAAGAGGGGGAGGCTTCTCGTTCTTCTTCCCTGGTGGTCATATGGCTTCTGCCTCACCTCCTTCTTTACCTACAACAGCTCTCAATTCAAATCAGCCCCATCTCCCTTCACCTTTATGCGGAGGAGGAGGGGGAGGAGGCCATTCAGCATCGAATACCGCACAGCCGCACCAGGTGCAGCAGCAAGCGGCTTGGCATGGAATGACGAACTCTCCAAACCCTGCCGGGGTGACGATCACAGGGGGGGGGGGAGTAGGAGTAGGAGGAGATTATCATCATCACAGTAGTAGTAGTCATCATACCTCTCATCCGAATCATATCAACAATAGACGCCATTACCCTACTGGAAACGGAGGAGGAGGAGTTGGGCCAACAGGCGGTTTTCTATACGGAGTCAACACAGGTAGCACCAGTACGACGGCTTTGCATCATCATCATCATCAGCATTACGGAGGAGGTGGGGATTACTTAGGAGGAGGTGGAGGGGGTATGAGTAGCAGTCGGAATCTCATGCAGGCGCATGCAGCCGCAACGACAGCAGGAGGAGCAGGGTATCATCCTCCGCACCAACATTATCTTCAGCACTATCATCCTCCCCCTCATCAGCGGTCGAGTCGACGTAGTAGCAGTAGTAGTTGTCGTAGTACCGTGTTCGTGCCTGGAGTTCCTGGTGGTGGAGATGACTATACCTCCACGTCTTCTAGAGGAGGAGGAAGAGGATGGGGGGCTGGAGGAGGAGGAAGACGATGGAACGCGGCTAGTCATACAACGCATGCAACTACCGGGACTACTGCAAGGAGTCTAGGTGGGCAGCATGTCACTAGT
>NW_027160506.1:0-12673 GCF_002600585.1 Cystoisospora suis
GTCGCAGCGAGGGCGTTACACTCAGAGGCACATCATTTACTCACTGTTGAAGAAGCGCGGTCTCTGCGCGCTCAGGGAGGCAACGTCTTTTCTCTTGCCGCCGCTCGGCTTCTCTTGGGCGGCGCGATGCCACAGGGCGGAAACCATACTCAAGTGCTGGTGGAGCCCTGCCATGCGGGAGTGTCTCTCGTTCTCTACTGACGCAAGCGAGCCTTCTATTACTGGCCTCCATGTCGACCTGTACCCGAGGGAGCCCCGCCCCTATCAAAGTTGGACCCCGTGGACCCACCCGATCTCATGTCGGTGGTGGAGCCAAGAGAGCTTGTTAGCGGTCATATGCCTCCTCCTGAGCGCGCTACCGTATCGGGGAGGGGTGTGAAACTCCCTTTGGAGCCCTGCCCCATAACGTCCGCAGCGTCGTAGTCCGCCGCAGCTCTTTTCCCTATGGGATGGGTCGTGTTTCGTGTTTCCTCCTTGGCCGTAGCTAGAGCTGCGGTCTGGAGGCTCGCCTCGCCGCGTGTCGTGGTGGCCTCCCTGACTTGTGTTCGTGTTTCCGCGTTCGTTCCGAAGACGCTTCCGTTCCGTTCGTGGGCCCTTATGGTCCACTTCAACGTTTCCGTCAATCTGTTCTTCCGTACAGGGGCGTTGAGGATGGACTCCCAACGGCCTCTTGATCACGTCCTTGTGCGTTCACCTGTCGATGAAGGCTGGCAAGGAGTGGGTCCCCTCCAGTCTGACGTGTTCTGCAGGTTTCGGCCGCGGAAGGCTCCCTCGCGCTCGGGCTAGCTGCGAGTGGGCCCCCACTGCTGGAACCGTTATAAGGGGCCTCTGTCCGGCTCGCACGGGACGTCCGGAGTTGGAAGGTAGGCCTTCCCTACAGGCGAAGGTGTGGCAGGACGGAGGTCGAGAACGCGAGGGAGGAGATTTCTACACTAGTGTGGCATGTCTGTCGTGGTGTGCAGTGGGTGGCGCGCTACATCGTCGTGAAAGCGTCGCCGCCCCGGTCGGGGGAGACTGTGATTGCTGGGAGCTAGCATGTAGTTCCAAGCGTTCCCTGAAACATATGTTCGATGTGTGCGCGTGTGTTGGTCCGTGGAAAGTGTTCGCTTGCTGAAGACAAAAAGAAACTTCGAGCCCGCCACAGGAATTCGCGGCACCGGCGAACCTCAGTGAAGTGCCAGCAGTTATAGTAGCGCAGGCACGCGTTTCTCAGCTGCTTTTCACACAACTGTGCTGCAATTCTAAACTACTGGTGTACTGCGCGGAGAGCCTGCGTCAGAAAAGACCCCGAACAGAAGCGAGCGCTGTCGGGGTCGTATTTTAGCATGAGCAGTGTCACCCTTACCAACTGCATGCGGCTCCTTGGCTGGCCCTCACTCCGCTCAGAAGCGACGGGAAAGAGGCATGCAGCGAGCACCCCGGCCCTCGACCGCTGGACGACCGTGGACGAAGAAAATTCAGCGCTCCTTCTCTGTAGTGAGACATGTGAGGCTTGCTAAGAAGCGCCGACCGTCCGCTAGAGCTAAGCTAAACTTTGGGCGGAGACCCCTTTTTTTGTCGTGGCTGCCTGGTTCTGCGCTGGCGTTATGATGAGCAGGGCTGCGTGGGTCTGTCTCGCCGTTGCCGGCGTGTGGAGTGCGAGTCATCCGAACGGTTTCGCGCGGGCCGTGCAGGACGCAGCCGTGTTTGGTTCCACGGCAGCCGCGTCAATACACGCGGCCCCGCCGGCTGTTAATTTCTCGGAAGATGCAAGTGAAGCGCTCTCTAAGGTCGCATCTACCCTACGGAAGAGAGGGTGAGGCACTTCAGTGATGAGACAGCTAAAAGCTGGAGTCTTGGATTCTCCTCCCGCATGTACAATGTACTAACCTTGTGCGGGCTGGGTGTTCGTGCGGTCTCAGCCTGTCTCGTCGCCTTCCGCTTGGGGAAGGGGGTTGGCGAGGCCGACCATCACGTCGAAGATGCGGTCCGACAAGGCTTGGGCATGTATAGCAGTTAGTAAACAGGGGTGTAAACCTGGTCCGCCCGCGGTAGAGGCTTGACCTGGAGAGGCCTCTGTCGCGGACTTAGCGGTTGCTCATCCTGGAGAGAGAGAGAGCGTTGACGATCTGAGCAGGGAGTCTCTGGCGAGTGGACATGCGCGTTATATTGCTTCTCCTGTGCATGCTGCTCGTGCAGCTCGACAGCCACCGGAGCGCCTCGTTTTTTGCCGCGGACTAGGACCTTGAAGGTGTTGAGCGCCGTCGCTGTTGTCTCAGCTTTTTTCTTTTCGGCGTTGAAGTTCTGGCACTGCAGAAGTGTGGAGTCGAAGTCTACGCGGGGTGAACCTGACTTGTCGCGCGACAGGACGGCTACCAGCAGGAGACTGAGTGCAGCGGACAACTGTGTAGGCTCCACATTGAAGGACCTACTGTCGTTCGCTTTCCAGCGGTGATCAGCGGCGAGTTCCGGAAAGCGCTAGGGCAGTCGCCAAGTGGCACCGCTAGTGTGTCAGAACATTCCGCTACATAGCTTTTTTTTGCAGAGCAGCATGCACTCTCATAACCGAAGCGCGTCTAACTAGCGAATCCGGCGTCGCAGTGCTCTGTACACTGGACACGGCCAGCGCTGCCAAGCCGCGCGGTTGCGGTGGCCCCATTTTTATGGGGGCGCGACCTCTAGTAGCAGGCGTGTCTTCCCTGGAGATAAGACCCGTTCTCGGCGTGTAGGCCTTTTTCGGCTGCTTCACGGCGTCGGATGCATTCTTGCATGCTATTGAAACTGGTGGGGGCTCTTTGGAAGGCACCCTTTGCCACGAGTGCGGCACCAACGCTCTAGACGGAGAAGATAGCTAACTACACTCGAAATACCACTTACCGCTTCCGGATCGCCTTTATGCCACTATGGCGTCAGTTTTCCGCGACATTGCCGCACAGGTCCGCTTTGTTTTTTGGTGCTAGTGCGTTCGATGCAGGTAAGCTCACGTCCACGCAAGAGAAAGGACGTGGGTCCTCTTCTGCTGTCGCTGTTGACCGGGTACAACAATGGGAGGAAAGTCCAGGAAGGGTGCCGGCCCCGCTCAATTCACTTCCGTTGGCGACCGGGGCGGTAATGCGTTTCAGGAGGTAGGTCCCGGCGATGGGAAGGGCTTTGGTATAAACGCTGGTCTACCTGTCACAGCGGGTGTTCCAAGTAGGCTCCTTTTCCGGCGAATCCGGAGCAGAATCGGAGTGTCGGTTTAGGTTCGTTTGCTGCGCTGCATGACTTTGGTGCCGCGCGCGCATCCCCGCCACATAAATGCAGATATAGAATCGTAAAAGGTTTAGTTTTTGACGCACTGTGTGCTTTCCCATTGCGTGTCAGAGTTGGAGGCTGGGCAGCTGTCCTCGGTGTGAAGGCGGTTTGTCGCTGCCGCAATCTGTTTAGCGGGCGCGGGGGTCGTCCCCACGCGTAACCTGCCACCCCTCGCGTAGTGCTGGTGGTCCTACCTTGTAGAAAGTATGCACACGCGCCCGGTCTGGGCATCTCGGGTAGCCCCTGGAGACAGTCCATCTGCGCTCGGGACTCTTTGGGCATAGTTCTGATGCCCAGGGACGGCAGAGGGCCGTTTCGGACATGGGGGGCCAGCGTCCTACGGAGCGGGGCCGGGTGGGTGAAACACGGAGTTGCGGGTGATGAGCTAATGTTAGGTCGGCTCCGGCGTGTTTAAATTCAGGCGCGGAGCTAGGGTCCGACTCGAAGCGCACAAGCGTAGAGTTGCGTGCGTTCCTGAGTCGGCTGGGAGGGCAGCAAA
The DNA here is from genome assembly GCF_002600585.1 of Cystoisospora suis. Lineage (NCBI taxonomy): Eukaryota > Apicomplexa > Conoidasida > Eucoccidiorida > Sarcocystidae > Cystoisospora > Cystoisospora suis. Next base: position 3,773 of record NW_027160506.1, read on the forward strand.
GGCTGAGGGTTTTAGAGTAGCAGGTGGCGCAGTCTCGCCCGTGCGGCGCTGTGTCATTGTTGAGTTCGTATAGGGAGGATCGGCGTTTCTCGGGCCACCTCGCAAGAATACTCAAGCTGTCGTCCCGGTCTTACGGCGTGAGCGCCGGGTGACTAGAGGAAGCAGGGCAGGCGCACTGCTGTATCGGCTTCTGACGTGGTCCAGGAATGCCCTCAGTGAGCGTCGAACGTTGCGGTCTTTGCGAATGCAATTTTGTGGCAGCATCTTCGACACTTCAGCGGTCAGCCGCGTTGCGCTGCTTTCCGTGCCAGCCATCCCCCGGTAGCAGCTGTGTCCGACTCGTGTCTCGTCAGTTCACTCGGAGCGGTCCGTCATTGGCAGGAAGTACGCCGGCATTTCGTGTGGAGTATGTGCCGTTTGGCCTAGCGTGTCCTGGCGCGTCCGTGGGAGCGACGTCCGGACAATACGCTCGTATGCTGCGCTGATCCGCCACTTTCTTTAGGAGTGGTTTGTTTTTTTTTTCGCGACGTTATTGTGGCTGTTTACTGGTCAGCCTCCATCACACGGATGTCGCGAGCCTCCGTCCAGAAAAGGGGTCTACTCATGTGACTCGTGCGTCGTCTGCTGACGCGCACGAACGGAAGACACGACGTGCCGACCAGGTGCAGATGTCTGCCTGAGTCAAGCCGAGAACTTGAGAGATGTTTGTGACGCGGCACTTATCAGCTGGTTCAGTGGCTGGCAGCGGGGGCGCCATGCGTACCGGCGTGCGGTAGGACTAAACCGCTAGAGCGCGTTACCGCACGGCTGACAATACCTGCTACCCACTTTCTGTCCAAGAATGTCATGTGTGAACTCTTGTCTGCCATCCCAGTATGTTACGGTCAGATTCGTTCGTCCTAAAACGGCAGGCGATCGAAGCAGCATGCGCGGGTTTTCCGCTCCTGGTCGGGACGCGGAGTTTAGGGTTTAGCGTCTGGTTGGCCGATATCGTACAGGTACAATTTGGCGGTGTGGGTGCCAGCCTCGCGGATGGACGGCTCGGACAAACTTCTCCGTGTTTTGGTTGGGTTCCCCCTTTCGTAGCGAGTACGTAGGGGTGTGTTTCTCCGCACAGCCGTTAGCTGGGTGGCAGAACGAAGTGTGTGGAGAGCAGCGTTTCCGCGCGCGTTCTCTCGCGGCACCAGGTTCGTTGTCGGGGGAGTTGCGTGTCCTGGATCTGCGCTCACTGCGCAGCTTCTACATGGGTTGCTGCATGGCCCACCAAACTCCGAACCCGGCGGCTGCATCCACACCGGAGAGAGCGAGTTTGTCGGTGGCGTGTGGAAATGGCACGGAGGACGCGGGAGAGCGGCAAGTTGGGCTAGCGGTATTCGTCGGCTCACTGGGCTCGCGCGGGAGGACGTTGTCCGGAAGCGGTGGCATTACCTGGGGGGGAGTCCGTGACGGGACCATGAGTTCAGTCGTTCAACTACATAGCAAAGAGTTGCGAGGGGCCGATGTCGGATCGTGCGGTGACGTCTGCACACAGGAGGTGAGTGCGCAGGTGTGTCGGTGAGCGGGGCATCCCCCTGGGAGTGTGCTCTATTCAGCAGCGTCTGTCAGGAGGCGTGATGGCTTGGCGCGGCCACAGCTTTAGGGTGAGTTCTCCGTTTCCATTCAGGGTCTCGGTCCCGTATCCCATGGCGTGCTAAACTCTTTGTCCGCTTCGGCGACCGGTGCATCGGTAGCGGGGCTTTGAAAATGTCTCGTGTCATACCTCACCACAACACTGTCTTGGCGGTGTCTGCTTCCGAGGACGTCCTAGTCCAACCCCAGGCACTCCAGCGCCTTAGCTGGATATGCGTGTTCGTCCCGTTCTTTTGCCCTTCTTCTGTCTCGCTGCTTTGATGTCTTCTTCTGGAATTGACTCTCGTCGGCGCGTCGATCTTGGCCCTGCTGTACGCGTTGGTGCAAGACGGGAGCAGGAGGCTTATGGTCACGCTGTGTACGGCGGCTCAGGTTGGGGGGTCTATTTTTCAGCAGCGGCTACGAAAGGGAATGCCGCTAGTGGCTGCGGTGTCAGGACGCAGGCCGCTTTGCCTCAAGGTCGCCTTTATGACGAAAAGAATCTGTTATCCGGCACGCTGAGCTGTTTGGTCGGCGCAGCAGTTGGCGGAGTTGCGGTCTTTCCGATGACTAGGTGCGGATGATCAAACGGAATACAAAGTGTGTCATTGTTGGGCTTGCAGGGTGTCGCCTCTCTGGGTTGTGCTTGCATCCCAGGAAGTATGCACGCGGGTGTGGAAGTTGAGCTCGGCGGGAAACTACCCTCAGGCCTAGCCGCACCCCGTCAGCAGCATGCGACATCCAACAGGCCGTGCCGGCAGCGGGGTCTGAACGGGGCCCCGTATGTCGTAGGTGTCCGGATCTATGGACTAGGGAGTTGCACGTGCTTCAGGCAAGCGGTGTGCACCGGCGGGCAATGAGGACGTCTGTCCGGCGAGCTGCCGCAAAGGCAGAAGGGGCCTCGACCGAAAGGTGCCACACCTGCGGGAGCAAGTTCCAGACAAGGGTAGGAGAGCCCACGGTACGTTTTTCTTGAAATAGAGTAGAGTCCGAGACAAGCTACCGACGACTGCGTGTCGCTTAGGAGCAAACAAAGCCGTAAGAATCGCACGGAACTTGTGTTCGAGGCCCAGCGTGGGGGCCGACGTACTGAGAGTCAGAGGCGTACCATGCAGGTAGGCGACGCTAAACTTCGTGCCAAAAGCAAGAAGGCCTCCCTAATTCTGCACGTCACCAGGACACCATGTGCAGTCCAGCAGGCTGTCCAGAGGTTGAAGAAGAATGCCGGGTAGATCGTCCGGCAAGCGACATCGTGTCTAAACACTAGCGGTCTATGCACCACGGGTATCAGTTTGCGCGTATCTCCCAGGCGGTCCGGCAACGCGTCGGCTCGGTAGCTAGTGTCGGTGGATACTCTAGTTTTTCAAGAGCGCGTGGAAAGAAGTGTGTGTGCTCCTCACCGTACAGCAGCGCCTCTCAACGATTCCCTGCCGGCGGGCGAACAAACATCGAGGAGATGCTTGGCCACGACCACAGAATACTCCTTAGCTTCCTCGAGAAGTTCATAGGATGCACGTGGGCGCACGGGTGCGTGGGCTTTTCCTTGTGTAACGGTAGTGCCACCGAGACAGGCTGGAATATCAGCTCTCTGCAATGGACAAAGCCACTGCGACAAGGCGGGAGATGGATATCCCAACTGCATCGGCGGGTCTCTCATGATCCTCAGAAACAGTTGTGTGTGGCGGTTCGGTTTACTGAACACCAGCCGTCAATGCGGCGTGGCCGCCGTGCTAGCCGAGGGCTGTCCTCCGTACGGCTGAGTCGAGTGGGCTATATATATATATATATCGGGGAGCGGTGACAGTGAAAATTCTCATTTCTCTGCGTTGCGACTTAGTGCACTGTCTGCCGCCAGTATTCCGCCATGATTGAACGTTTTGCGTTGAGTGGCAGACCTCCCCGACTCACAGCACAACTGAGAAGGCCCATCAGCAACGTTCTGAGTGCCAGTCACAACCAGACTGGGGAGAAGTCAGGGCCGGCTAAATTCTCGCGTAAGAGGCCCGTCGCCTTACTCGTTTCCTCGCCTGGAGGCATTGCCGGAATCATGGTAAAGAGGCGCCAGAAATCTTCGCTCTGTCCTTTTTCTGGATGCGGTTACTACGACACACCGTAAAATCTGTGCGTTGCTCCTCCGTGTTCTAGTGACCATTTGATGCAGAGATTCCACCCAGTCATCAGTCAAGTTTAAGAAGGGTCCAGATCAGTGGGGTTACCTTGTAACTAGATCTCAGCTAGTGGCGGTGTCGGCAGACCAGTAGTCTGCTTGACCGGTTCCCGCCGACGTCGTTCGCGGTTGCTCGGCGTCGAGCTAGAAGCTCCTCTCCAGTTGTCGTGGGATAGTTGGCTCGTCAACTCAATCCAGTGATTCACGCGGACTGGTGCGATCATGTCGTCCTGCGGCGCCGCGGTATACGCAGGCTGTAAGAAGAGCAGGCCGCAGGCGCGCGCTCAGACTGGGACTCCAGAATCACGGCAGGACTCCGTGGGCAGACGTGGTGCGTTGTCCCGCATGGGCGCCCTGCTGCCGAGGAACCAGGTGCGATGTGCGAGGCCAAGCATCAGGTTTCTGGGGGCGTCCGAAGACCTGTGTGCCGGTATAGGAGTATCCGAAGGGTTTAGGGTTTAGGCATAGGAGTATCCGGAGGCCGTGCTGCTAAGAGCACGGACGCGCCGAGCCGGAATGTCATTAGCTTCCGTGACTGGAAAGCACCCAGCTGCAGTGGAGCGATGCGACGCGGCACTAAAGTGGCAAGGCGGACAGTCTTGAGGTCTTCCGCCGGTCTCGGCGACGTAAAGGTACTGGCTGTTGTCGGGCGGCAGGTAGACTGCATCCAGCAAAGGTCTGCAGGGCAGCGACCATAAGCGGTCCTTCCTGTCTTTATCTTCTAGGGAAGTCTGACTGTCTTCGTCGCGACTAGCTGTTCTCCCCACCCAGGCGGTCGCGGCACGTCTCCAGCGGCGGCGAAGTCACTTCGGGCCAACCGTCCGGAATCCGGCCGCCCTCATGTCTGGACGACGGTACTAGGGGGCGCGCGTGTCAGGCAGAAGCCTCCGCGGGACTAGCGTAGCGGCGGTTCCTACGTGGCAGGTGAGCATTCGCGTTATTGTACATAATCGCAGGAAGTGAGCAGATCAGCGGGAGCCGAAGACAACCTAGTCAGTCGGGCCTAGCACCGGCCTGTGCACCTTATCAATAACACGGATGACTTCAGTTTCTTGGGCAGCTTGTCGCAAAAGTTACATCAAACGCTGTGTACAGAGTGTAGAGCGCTGATATTTCATAGAAGAAATATTTCACTGCTTGGGTCTCGTAGTTGACGAGACCCAAGCAGTGTGCAGATGACCGAGAAAAACGGGACATAGGTTGCAGCCTTTCCTCGTAGAACTGACCAGGGTGCCACGAAGCAGTGGTTGAGACGGGAGAACAAAAGTCACTCCCGGTTTTGTCAGAAGATAAACCCCGCTTCAATGTGCGGGCATTCGTCACCCATTCGAACCCCGCTGGGGCTTCTGGTGTCCCCTGCCGCCTTGTCCACCCAGAAAGTGAGTGACCACGGACACGGAGTGTCGCTGGCAGAATCTCCGCAGATCCGGTGCAAATGTGTTGCAGTGAGCCAGCGTTTCCCGAAGCCGTTGTCCCGGTCCCGGCTGACCAAGGTGCAGAGTGGCGAGCCGGTGGCGTAGAGGGGACGACAGAGCTACAGATATCTTTGGCGTTCTCAGAGAATAAGAGTCAGCGTCCCGGCAGCGGTGCCCGCGGGCTAGGGGCAGAGGCGTACGGCGCGCACGTCGGGAGTCAGCCACCAATGAAGCACCGTGCCCTGATTGCTTCAGCTCATCCGCCCCCGCGCGTGTCGGCCTCCTTCTGTCCGCTAACAGTTCCTCTGGTTCTCTCGCCATTGCATTCCCGGGAATGTCTTTGGAGGCCTGGAGAGAGATGTGTTGATAGGTGGCATTAGCATCGCGATACAACTGCCGTATACGCAGCAGGACGGGCGTGGCGTTATGAGGGGGCGACCGGGACAGGATCAGTGTAGCCGTGAAGCCAGCAGTCGCCTTCGCTCTTCCAGGTGAGGGGTCTTGCGACTTGCCCGATGAACTTTTCGTGCCCTGGTGTCCCATGCAGGCAGTGAGAAGCAGCCTTGTTGCCGCGGACCACGATATGGATGTGGGCGTTGGCTCGTGGTCCTCCCCAGTCTTTTCCTCGTTTTAGCCGGGCAGGAGACAAGCAGTTGAACATGTGTGTGGAGAGATTTACCGGTACAAGAGGATGCACTCTCACTCATGCAGCAGCCGGCGTGCTTTACTGGGACATTATAGCGGCGAGTGAGGAGGCTTGGCCGTGTTGTGTAGGATCGCGCCTGTGCGGCTGGCTGACAGCGCCCCACTGCCGCTGTCGGCCGTGACGTTGAAAAACCGGCGCTGCGCCACTCCGGGTACGCCTTGTTTATTGCCATGCGTCTCAGCTGGTCTCTCTTCTTGGCCCGGTTTCTTCGTTATGCGTCATTCTGTCCCGCGGCAGTGGTTAGCTACTTAGCAGGGTATTCAGTCTGCGGATAAACTGGCTAGAGGAATGGCTTTGCTGGGGTGCGTGTGCCGTCGTAGACATTGCGGGGTCGTCGCACGGCCGAACAGCGCAGCGGATTTCGGGGAAGGAGCGGTCTCCGGCCCCCGAGGCTGCTACTGCCAGTGTCTTTTACCACCGTTATCCTGCCTTTGGCAGTCGACAGGCCCACGTCCATGCAGCACGGGCGTCCACAAAGAGCCCTTCTGCGTCTATGCTGCGAGGATGCGTTAGCCGCGTCCCTGAGGACTTCCAGACAAGGCCCCAATAGCACTTCCTTGCACACTGTTATTGTACAGCTGGCCTAACTCTCACTCAGTCTCTTTACCAGTCTTAAACGACGAGTAGCAGACAACGGACGGTAAAGATGAGCGGCTCCGTCAACGGGCTCGCTGTTGGTCCGAAGGACCACCGGGAAACAGCTCCTCGCGTTTGGACGGGCCACCGCTGCTTCGCTTGCCAACGATTCACACGGGATTGCGGTGGTGCGTGTGTTGTACTGTGCCTCTGCGGCGCCCGCAGATTGTGAGAGACCTGGGGCCGCCTTGTCGGAGCACAAAAATGGAACGGAGACTCGCCAGCAATCTGCCATCTCTTGGTGTACCAGAAGGTCGACTCGTCGAAAGGACGAGGGATGTTGTTCGCACGTGACTGTGTGACTGAGGGACGACTGGATACAGTGTTTACGGTGGATCAGCGAGTCCGCTCAGAGCTCTGGCGTGCTCATTTTCTCCATTGGCACATGCGCGCGAGTCTTCGTGCAAAGCCGAGGCTGGAGCTCACGCACCAACGTCGCTCCGTGCCCTGTGTGACTTCAGATGGTGGGAGAAGGTGGTCTCACGACCGCAGAGGCAGCGACGACACGCGCGTTGTCCGCCAGCAGTTCTGGGCTTCTCTCTTCAGTTGGATCCCGGGAACGTCTGCTGAGGCCTGGAGACGTATGAACCGTTTATGCGTGGGTGGGGGAAGAGTCTTTTGAATGGCCCGATGAGCGTTCTGGTAGCCGGGAAGCTAGCGTCTAACAGAGACGTATCCATCAAGACACGCTCACGGGTGCAGTGCCCGAGACTACCTGGCGCTTAGGAACGATTCCGTCTTCCAGCTTCCATGTTGAATTCAGCTTGCTTCCCCGGGGAAAACACAGCGTAGTCCGTCGCAGCGAAAAGAACATCCGGTGGTGTTCTTTTCGTTGCGACGGACTACGGTGTTGGCCTGCGGGCTGCTCGAGGTTTCTGCGGTCAGCTGCCGGCGTCACAAAAAAAGGGGAAGGAGAGAAAAGCATTTTTTACGCTGATAAGGGTAGAGTCGCAGACGGCGAAAAGACACAGAGAAGGGCTAGCCACCAGAGAGGCAGTGCGTTGTTTTTTGACAGCGTGGCTGTGGTGCGGGGGTTTCTGGTTCTCCTGCGGGCTGTCCTCGCGCTTTTTTTGGATGAGCGTCAGAAGCTCCTCTGTTCTTCCTACACTGATAGAAACGTAGATCTTCTCCAGATAGCAGTGCCGCTGCCGCTCCATTCGGTTGACCATTTTCCCGTTGATTAGGTCTCGCCTAACCGACAGCGGGCTTACTCTAAGTCCGGTGAGGCGTCCTTTCCCGGAGTTCTCCGGATGCCTGTTTAGGAAGGATGTAACAGGATAATCGCCTTGCACTAGGGTGTGGAAATGGTAGCAAAGTTCTTGGAGCTCCTCGGTGGCGACGCGGCATGGTGTGCACTTGGTGGGCCGGGGGCGGGAAGTGAGGATCCCGACCGGGCGCGGAGGCAGTTCGACACAGGAGCAACTACCCGCCTGTACTTCGAGGTCTTCCACGTTCTCCATCATCAATGCTACTTGCGTCGTCACATGGAGTTCCCCGGTCCAAGGGGTTTTTAGTGTGAGATTGGTCCTCGCAGGGGGGCAATCAGGCCATGGAGGAATGAGGTCGCTGCAGAGTTGGGGACATTCACCACCCGCGCTATTTGCATGGCAGGCTCTCCTGGTTCATGCCTTGCTTTTTGCATAGGAGGAAGTGAGTGAGGACGGGTCGACGGTGTGCTCTGGTAGGACGGTGAAAGTTTCCGGGGGGCTGCGCAGCGGTGTGAAGTCGGGCAGCCGTTGTCCTCGAGGAAGGTGTGGTGCTTTTGACTCTGGCTGACCAGGGTGCAGAGAGGGCAGGACAATGTGACCGGTGCATGGCTGAACTTCACTGCGATGCTGTCATATGGATCTCCATGACGCCCCTGCGAGTCCTACCGCGTGCGGTGTAGGACCTGGTCTCGAAAGGATCGCACGCCTCCGCACATCTCCCGAATGTGGGGAAAAGACCTGAACCACTCGCCACAGCTCGGTGTGTGTTCGAAGATTACGAGTGCCGAGGACTGGATCCGAAACTGTAACCAGTGGAGTTAACGCGGCATCAGTGGACGTGTGACGCGTTTCCCTTCACTGGAAAGTTACCGCGCGAAACAAGGGGAATCGCGGAACAGCCTATTTGTGAACACGTAACGGGCTGTATGTCATAATTAGGCAGGAGAGTTGGGCTACTCTGCCGACACGACCGCTATACTGGCAAGCACGACCCCTGCACTCGTGTCTGGAGGAACAGTTACGAGAGTTACTAATTGCGACATTCGTGTGACGCGTTTTTTATGGCCGAAAAGTTACCGCGCGAGACGAGGGGTCTCGCGGAACAGCCAGTTACGTATTCACTTACAGGCTGTTATGGGAGACCCCTCGTCTCGCGCGGTA
>NW_027160507.1:0-211 GCF_002600585.1 Cystoisospora suis
CTCTCTTTCTCTCTCTTCTTCTCATATTCAAAACTGCCGGCGATACAGGTCTATAGAGAAGTGGATCTCCTGTCTATACATGAAACACATCCTCCGCTACGTTCACGCTAAAGACGTCTTCATATAAAACGTCTCTATCTCCAGTCTCTATCTGTCTTTACCTATCGATCTTTTCATTCGGAATTTATCGATGTGTTTTGTATCTATCTAT
>NW_027160508.1:0-3748 GCF_002600585.1 Cystoisospora suis
ATACCCCAGTATTATCACACCGACCCACAGCTGAAGGTGCCTAAAGGGGTCCCACGACCGGATGGCTGCTGACAGTGCTGAAGCACAACATCGACCGGCAGGAGGAGGTGGACCGAAGGATGTGACAAAACAGTAGCTAACCCTTCCCCTGTTCTACTCTTCCGCTTAGATACACCACTGCAATGTATGCGCCCACTATTCACGATGCCCTGCGCACTCCGGACGGCAACTACAGAGTACAGGCAAACGCATACACCGTTCAACCCCTCCCCCCATTGTCACATGGCGCCTCACGCTTTGGTACGATCTGACGGGGGGGAGGGGGGACTCCATTTTATCCAGCGGGGGCGCGGCGGCCCCCGCGACTGTCTTATCCATAATACCCTATCCCCTCGGTACAAGAAGACCTCCCGGGACTTGTCCTATGGCTGCTGGAATTAAGTACAGGTGCTTGCACAGGAAGGTCACAACACCCAAACAACCATCGCACATTATTCCTGTTCTCTCTCCGCTTTCCTTCTTGCCAAACAAATGTGAATGAACTCCGGTCATGTCTCACAAAGGGCGGGTATGACCTCTCTACTGGCTGTCAATCGTGCCTTAGCAGCAAGGTTCTGGTAACAGCCTATGTGGTTCCGGGCGTCCACACTAACACGGAAGCAGACCGCACCGCATATCGAAGCAGTGTCAGCTGAGCAGGATCTCTCCTACGTATTGCCTAGAGGCAGAGCTGGGGCGGCGGCAAAACCAGCGTCTCATAAGGGGGAAACCATCGTGTCCCCCTGGTTGTTGATTCATGAAGGAGAAGTGAACTCAAGCAAAGCATTGCCCCTCGGACCACTCTCCACACTCCCCAGGTAGTCACTAACCAGCTCCTTCAGCTTCGAGCGCAGACTGTGCTTTCGGGTCAGCGCCATGTCGCAGTTGCGGTGTCAAACCCCGAAACAGGTTAGCCCGAGTGCGGCGGGTCGATGTGCCAATAGAGGTGAGGCATTGTTCAAGTATACGTTGTAGTGTAGAGTCCGCCACGCCAAAGGATTTCCAGCAAAGACGGAGTTCTTTGGCTAAGGTCGCGGTTAAGCTGTGACGCATAGCCTGAGTTACGCTCAGGCATTTCTTGAGAGAGAGATCAGGAAACACACGCGACATTCTCATAATGGTGGCCTGGCCTTGCAGCGCTGCGACGAGTACGGCATTGATATGACTGCGCGTCGGTCTCTCCTCCGTTTCAAACGCGTGGATGCTTGAGCGCAAAGAGGTTAATCTCTCTTGTTCGTCGGACTCCAAGGTTGAGAGCCACAGCTCCTTTTCAGCAGCTGTGAACACATAGGAGTCACAGACACCAGGCACGTCTGAAGCTGCATGCGACTGTAGAGAGAGAGACCGGACGCGTCTGAGGAATGTAGCTGATCTTGGACTCTCAGCTACACGCTACCGGTCGTAGCGGCTGAATATGGCCCTTATTAAACGGGCCAGGAACACATAGTAGTAGCCTAGATGTGCCGTCCTGGTACTTGACTAGGACAGCGCTTTCAAGGTGTTCTTGCCCTTCTGTCCCTTTGCATCCTCCTGGCACTGACCGACGTGTGCACTCAGGGTCTGTTTGCGCCTTACTTGTTGCGGTGCGCGACCTAGACAGATCAGAACGCCGAATGTGCCGAGCAAGGGTGCTTGAAAGCATAAGATGCAGGAACTCGTCGCTCCTTGGGGCCGAGACATCCTCCAGGCGAAGAACTGTTTCAGGAGTCACAGAGCAGGAGAGACAAGCCGATGCGGAAGGGGAAGGAGGGGTGGCACCATTCTGAGATTTCAAATAAGTACTGCGACACCCAGGAAGCAACTGAGCTGTGTGTGTGTGAGACAAGAGCCCGAGATTGATAAGTGTCATTGCCTTTGTTCGAGGACTAAGTGTAGCGTGCAAGAAAGTCAGTGGCATTGGAGGGCGAGACGCCCTACCTCGGTTCTCCGGCATAACCAAGCAAAGAGCCGGCCACACACTACACCACCTGGTAGCTTTTCAAGAGCCGGATTGGGCAACGGGTCTGCACTGACGTTTATCCGCTTCGTCCTGCTTTGCCGAAGCGTCGCACTACCGGCTTCGGCCCGTAACGACTGTACCTCCGCTCGTCAGCAGAGGCTTCGGGGACTCACGGCCGGAAGGTGGCTCAGCTGAACTCAGCGAAGACGGAACGACTGCGTCGGCCACAACGCGGCCCGTTTCCTGAGGTGCCTTAGTTTCTTTCTGTGCGGGACTCTCTGTGTCTGCAGGAGAAACACAGGGAAACAGCACTGCTCTGACAAATGTGGGGTAACACGCAACCACACTGAGCGTTACTTAATGGTGAAAGCAGACATGAGCACGACTCCTACACCAGTCTGAGTCTCACTAATGGAGCCTTCTAGTGCCATATGCAACAGGCTAAACAGCGCTGTCCGCGAGGAGCCCGTGGGCAAAAATGCTACAGTCAAGGCGAATGTCCTGTGTCTCAGTCCCCGTCCCGTCATATACCAGACGGGTAAAGACCCAAGTGGACTGATCGCAGCCTCGACATTTCCAGTCTACATCCTCCTGGCTCCCTCCCTGTACATCGCTTTGTCTCTTTGTATATACATACCGGTGGAGATACGCGACGCCCCGCGGGCGGTCGACCATGCGCAGTCATCACAGCTTACCTTCCCCCGCTACGAAGCGCGCAAGCAGGCCTTGCTTGTCTTCGTCGTCTGACGGGGCAAGCAACACGCAGGGACGCAACCCAGGCTATGTTGTCGATATCGCTAGTTTCGCGATCATTCGCTCCGTTGTTATTTACCCGAGAGCTGCCGGGCACCAACAGCTGATGGTGCTCGTGCTACACATCCGCACTCGCTGGTACCTGGCAGAGAGTCGTTGAAGCCCAAAGGTACACCAGCTGGACCACTTAGTCATTACAAGACCCGCCATGACTCTCGAAAGCCTCCCCCCGGCCTTTCCTTCCCTCCGTCCGCTCACTGTCTCACTCACACCAACCTCTCGAAATCAGTACTGGCTCTGCGGGATCCCACAGTCAACGGTGGAAGTACGTACGTGCACGCAGGCTGCCACGTAGCAAGGCAACGTCAGTGCCCAGATACAGTAGACACCTGAAGTTCACCCTACACGGATGCCCAGAGGCGTGTTTTGAAAGGCCCGACCGACTACCTCTTAACTGACTCTGTGCTGCTGATGTACACGGGAGCATACGTAAGCACCTGCTTAGACGTTCCAGGTGGAAATCATAGATATATATAGTTGGCGCTGGCTGAGCCGCGCCCTCCCTCTGGACTGAAGAGACGAATGGGATGCGCAAAGGAGAGGGGACACACATCCCAAGAGTTGCCCCTGGGGGAGGTGGTGGCCTTCCGAGGCGCTTAGTACACGAGTGCGTACAGTCGCACAGGCGCAGAGGACAGACTGTGAGTTTACAGCATCGGATAGACAATCGGTCATCCAGTGTGCCGCCTGATACGAAGCATGATCTCCGCAGATGCACGGGCACCATCGGCGTCCGTGATTAGTGCAGACTGATGCTTTAGCCCTGACAGCATTTCATCAGGAACTCACCCAGGGCTAGGTGTCCACGCTTAACCCATGCCTGAAGATGCGTAAGGGGATTCCATGCCTTTATTCCTGCGTTCATTACTGACGCAAAAAACAGTGAGAGCCAGGAGACAAGGTCAACACAGCAAAAGCCTCGAAGCAATAGGTTTGGGATGGACCTCCGGTCTCTCC
>NW_027160509.1:0-2210 GCF_002600585.1 Cystoisospora suis
TATCTTTATTTTTGTCTTACTTTTTGACTCAGTTGATCATTCACTCTTCGGTCTGTAGATGGATTTGTCTATCTCTCATCTTGTATGTTGTTGTATTTCATGTATAGATGGATTTACTTCTTCTTGGCATAACAAGACTGTATGTAGATATATACATGTGTGGCGACGGATTTGGATCTGTATATATTCATGTGTGTCTCTCTATATGTCTTTTTTAGAGATACACATATTTATATATACAGAGATGATGTGTATTATGCATGGCTACTGATATATATGTGAAGAGAAAGGAGAGATGTTTTGTATCTCGGGATCCTTCCTAGCGGATTCTCTCCCTCTCTCCTTTTTCTTTCTTCCTTGGTTTCGTCTAGATGAGAATCCTGATCATGTTCCATCACTTTTTAAGGAGGAGGTTTGTCTAGAGTTTATCTCTCACTCGGCCTATAAAGAGCTTCTCTTCTATCATAGTCGTGTATAAGAAGACAGATCTAGACACAAGATGGAAAGGGTTTTTTCCTGAATCTCCTCCTTCTTTGCTGTCGATACACCGATCAAGTTGTCTGTTAGCCGAGATGCTTTCTTGAATAGACGAAAAGGCAGATTTCTCTCACTTCGTCTCTTCGTGTGGCCGCATGCAATGCCTACACGCTTACCCCTAGAGCGTCGGCTATGAGAGAGAGAAGAAGCTTTTCTGTGTTTCAAGAGTTGCTGTAATGCCTACCTAGCCTTAGGACTGTGATCTCTACCAGTCTCTCCTCTTTCAACACACATTGCATTCTCTCTCTCTAGCGGGGAACACGCCGTGAATATAAAACGCACTAGCCACCGGAGGTCTTCTTCGTGTCTTATTTTAGCTAACTGACTAATCGCTAGTTAGCTAGCTTAAAACAAGAAGACGACTTTCACTGACAACCACCCTGAGAACTCGTAATAAGGTAAATGTAGCCTATATATATGTAGATAGATATATAGATCTGTATATACACTTAAGGTATACTGCGGGGGCCGATAAAGAGATAGACAGATCAAAGATAGATCAACTGATCGATAGATTAAAGATGAATAGAAGACAGATAGATGAAGATAGAGAGAGAGATGGATTAAAGACAGATAGATAGAGAGACTAAAGACAGATCGATCAAAGATAGGCAGATAGACAGCAGCATATGGTACTAGAGGAGAGGAAATATGGCTGATAGGAGGTGAGGGAGTGGTCTACGTCCTTCCTCTCTTCGAGGGCTTTACTTCACCCTCGGAGTATCAAATTGAGACAATTCGGGACAACCTTTCCCACGTCATCCTTTTTATCGAGAAAGATAAATCAATAGACACGCGTATCTTGAGAAGAGGTGTCTATAGAAGAAGAGAGAGATGTTCTGCTACTATGATCATTTTTATTGTCGTCTGGTATGTCACGCTGAAGAACCAGAGAAGGAGCGTATCTTTCTTTCCTCACACTGGCGGGTGAGCTGCCTCATACGCTAAGACTGTTGAGGTGTATATACACCACGATCTCACATCTTGAACGAAAAGAAGAAGAACTGAAGAAATGCGGTTTTAGTCATTCAGACACATATGCAATACACACATATAGAATGAAGAAGTTCCAGAAAGCTTCTTTTCTTTATCTTTCCTTCATCTGAATTCCTCGAGCTTGTCTACTTTTTCAAACATCCATCCTCTCACTTACACACCACGCATTCATTCATTCTCCTCGCTTCAATGAGGCTTTTCTTTCTTTCTCTTTCTTTCTTCTCTGTATACAGACAGTAGTTGATTCATTAATTGACTGAATGTTTGAATATCTATTGAAAGAAGAAGAAAAAGCGAGAAGAAGAGAAGAAAAAGGATAGTCTACAGGAGACTTGGTTCTCTCCTCCTTTCTAATATGGATCACCCTCAACTTTTCTCGATCTCTCTCTCTTCTCTCCATTTTGTCTGTTCTCTTCTTTCTCCAGAAGAATCGCATGCAGTAGCAACTGCGCTGTCGTTCTTTTGACGTGACGAACTCCATCAAAATTTCGTCTTTCTTTTTTCTCTCTTAGCAAACATACACAGTTGGCTTCTTTCTCACTCTTTAAGGTGGATAGCTAGGAAGAGATAGACCTCTTTCTCTCGCTTCTTGAGTCCGTGCGGTCTATCTCCAGAGAAGAAAAGTTTCCTTTCTTCCGTTCCATCCGAGTCCAATTCTCCCTATTCATCCTCTCGCC
>NW_027160510.1:0-272 GCF_002600585.1 Cystoisospora suis
ACCGACTTTAGAGAGATTGTTAAGACGTGTGAAACATTGGGGACGGATGAGAGTACAGGGACCAACATCCCATTGATTGAAGGGGGGAAAGAATATCGATGGGAGGAACACCTGTTGTGGGTAAAAGTGCGTGAAGGGTGGAAGTTGTGCGTACCAACCGCTAACAAAAGGAGGGAGGTGCTTCAAAGTTTTCATGATGATTCTTTAGCAGGGCATCCTGGAATTGAGAAGACGACGTTGGATATCGAGCGTATCTTTTGGTGGCCGGACAT
>NW_027160511.1:0-240 GCF_002600585.1 Cystoisospora suis
TCTCACACATTCTGGGGCTCTCTCTCTCACACACTCTGGGGCTCTCTCTCTCACACATTCTGGGGCTCTCTCTCTCACACATTCTGGGGCTCTCTCTCTCACGCATTCTGGGCCTCTCTCTCTCACACTGGTTGAGGCTCGCTCTCTTGCGCGCGCGCTTTCGCGCCGGCGCACCGCCACACATACTACCACTGCACCACCTCTGTCAGAGCCTTGCTCTGCCCCAAGTGTTCTAACAAC
>NW_027160511.1:467-946 GCF_002600585.1 Cystoisospora suis
GGAGAGACCAATGAGAAGACCACCGGAGGAAGGGAAAAGATTTATTCCGGGAAAACAAAGCCTTTTGGAAGAGAACAACTTTTTTGGGGAGACGGAAGTTTCTCCTTGTCGTTTTGGGATTAGGACAGCCTCCACCTTTGCATGAAGGGGGTGTGCACGGTTAAAAGTGAGTGAAAAGTGAGCAGGTGTGAGTGAGGGTGTTTTTCTTACGCAACTGAGAGTGAACGGAAGTGAAGTTCCGTGTGGTTGTCTAACCTTGTGCGGATTTTCGGACCTCGTGAATGCCTTTTTCTGGTGACAAGGTCCGAACGGGGAGTTAATCCTTGTGACTGTTCGACTCTGTGGCAAGAACCTGCTGAGCTTCGTATGGTAAACTTCATAAGCATGTGTCGGAAGGACCTCCGAAGGAGATCGTGAGGAGAATCCGGTAGTGGAGAGCGGGGCGACAGAGGGAGTTGGTCATTGCGAGTCCTCCGGTC
>NW_027160512.1:0-202 GCF_002600585.1 Cystoisospora suis
CTCCGTCTCTGCAGGCCTCCTCAAGGTTACTCTCTCTATCCGTACTCGACGCTTCGACTGGAACCTCTTCCTTCTCGCGATTCCGTCCTCTTGCGAATCTTGGCACATGTGTCTGGACCGGGGTAATCTGAGTCTAAATCCCACTTGGTACTCCCTGGCCGTTAGGCTGCTCTAGCAGCCTTCCGTGGCTCCCTTGGGGTCT
>NW_027160513.1:0-467 GCF_002600585.1 Cystoisospora suis
AGATACAAAGATAGATTTATAGTTAGAGAAATAGATATAGATATACATGGACAGGCCACTGTAGCGACAGATGAATAGATGGAGTAGGGAGATATATAGAGAGTTGACGTAGATTTCCGTACATCGAGGGAGAAGTACAGATGCGCGCGGGGAGATCAAGAGGTAGATAGAGATAGACAGTCTCTATCTAATCAACAGACAAACAATGTGAATGATAGAAGATACACACACATATATATAGATCTCCATAAAAGTCTATAGAAGGTATAGGGAGCTGTCGATACATTAGATAGAGGCTCACATAGAGAGAGAAAAATGACTAGTGAAAGGTAGGTCACTCAGCAGACAGATAGATAAAGATCCAAGATAGATAGAGAGACACACAGATGGAGGACAGAGAGGTACATAGGTCTATAGTGTGATCCTTGAGGGCACGGAGAGTGTGTTTCTTTCTTGTCTCTGTCTTT
>NW_027160513.1:746-894 GCF_002600585.1 Cystoisospora suis
CGTCTCTCTATCTCTCTTTCTTCCCTCTGTTTCTATCTCTCTCAATCTTCTCCTTATGTAGATGGACTACCGCTCCGTGTTCAACACATAAATACAACGTCTCTCACATACATCAGACAGGGCACAAAGATAACGTACAGATGGACCA
>NW_027160513.1:1006-2060 GCF_002600585.1 Cystoisospora suis
TCTATCTTTAATCTGTCTATTTATCTACCTCAAATATTTCTTGAATCTATCTCTCTTTAATATATCTGTCTTTAATCTATCTCGAATCTGTCTTTCTTCAATCTCTCTGTATGTTTCGTGTGTGTGTGAGGTGATGGATGGTATTATGGAGGCGTATCGACCAGAGGCGGTGGTGCTTCAGTGTGGGGCCGATTCGCTTGCAGGAGATCGACTCGGATGTTTCAATCTCTCCATCCAAGGTAACACGAAGAAGAAGAACAAGAAGAAGAAGAAAAAGCTTCTTTCTCTTTCACCTCTCCATCACTCATTCGCCAATCTTTCTCTCTCACACACAGAGAGATGTCTATACACATCTATATATCTATAGATATCTATTTAGGGAGAGATAGAGAGAGATAGATATGTGTAGATATATCGCGTGAATCTCTCGTGTGTATCGATGGTGTGTGTGTATATCGTTCGTGTGCTTATTTACCTGTGTATGCGGGAGAGAGAAACAAAGGTAGATCTTCCTCTCCAGGGTTTGCTTCTTACTATATCATTGGAAAGAGATATGTCTAGCTATGTGTCTTCAATCTGTGTATCTATGCATCTATCTTTAATCCTTCTTTCTTCCTGTATCTTCAATGTATGCATGCCTATCTGCCTATCTCTCTTGAGTTAGTGAGAGACGACAGAGAAGAGAAGGAAAGGCCGATCACAGAGAGATACCTAGATAGATAGATAGACTAAAGATAGATAGACAGATCAAAGATAGGTGGATTAGAGATAGCTAGATAGATAGATCAGAGATAGAAAGAGAGGTAGACTGAAGATAGATCGGTGTAATTGATACGACCGCAGGATAAGGACCAGCATATGAGAGGATAGAAGAGAGAGGCAGAGACAAGCGTGTCTATATTTATACACATCTGTATCCTAATCTTTCTTTCGCCTCTTCTCTAAGGATGTTTCATGTGTTTGGTCTTCTGGTGTATGTACACCTGGTTGATCTAGACACATGTAGAGACCCCGAAAGAAATGAGATTCTCTTCTTCTTCTTTTCCCTCCTTCT
>NW_027160513.1:2144-2471 GCF_002600585.1 Cystoisospora suis
GCATAGTGAGGCAGTGAGATATTTCTGTGAGAAAGACCTGCCTGCGATCTTTCTAGGAGGAGGTGGATATACACTCCGGAATGTACCTCGATGCTGGGCAAAAGAAACGGGCTATATACTAGGACTCGATCTTAACCCAAGTAAAACAAGAGACATACACACACACATCTAGAGACCTATACAGATAAAAAATTCAATTCTATCCCAAACCCTCCTCTTTCTGCTCTACTCAATTATGATTCCTGGCCATCTTTATCCCCCTCCTTGGATTTCTTCACTCTCTCATCATAGTCATTTTTGAGATACCGGAGGTCCATCACGTACTAT
>NW_027160514.1:0-227 GCF_002600585.1 Cystoisospora suis
TCTGCGCTCACACCTCTCTTCTCTTGCCGTAGCTCTTCTTCGTAGTCGCATTCTCTCCACTCGTTCGTTGCGGTTTCACTTGGTCTTTCCTTTCTACTCTTCCGTTTTACCTCACGCCCATACGCGCGGTTAGCTACACTGCTTCTGCGTCTGCCACTTTGCACTAGCCCCTTCTTCACTCTCGTTCTCTTAATAGCATTCTCCCGCAGGCGCTTGAGCGCGCTCCT
>NW_027160515.1:0-5552 GCF_002600585.1 Cystoisospora suis
CAAGTGCTCCGTTCCCGCCCGCTACACTGGTGCGGGCGGGAACGGAGCACTTGGGGTTGGATCCGTTCTGTCTGTCGCGGTTAGGTTTTATATCGGACACTTCCTTGGCTGCCTCGTTAGTACATCGCCGTTTTAATATATTCCGCTCTCTTTCATGTCTCCCTCTGCTTGCTGCGCAGTACGGTCGCTCCTCGCTTTGTCGTTTGACTTGGCTGTTTCGAGGCAGCTCAGTTTCTAGTAAAAGCTCTGCTGCGTCGCCTGCTCCCGCGCTCTTCTCGGGGACTCGTCAGGCTGCGGCCGTATCCTGCGAGCTGCTGCAGGGTGTCTCGGAGGGGCAAGATCCAAGGCGTTACCGGTCAGTACTCTCCTTTGAAGCTGTGATCGGACAAACCTTTTCCCTCTGCCAAAGTCTTCAGGAACTGTGCTGCACACCTGAGACAATAGAAGCTCACAGCAGCGGCACTCCTTTTCTCCGGGTGTTGCCTGCATCGGCTGGCGGTAGAGAACTTGACAGAGAAACCAGTGCTGCCTTTCAAAGGACGCCGGGCGAGCATCCTGAGGAAGGCGTGCCGGGGAAAACAATTCCGAAAGGTTCAGGAGGGCATCGCAGTCAATCACTGGCTCCCAGGAGCGACGCAGCGGCACCAGGAGCTTCTTTTAACGTTGCGTCGAGCGAGGACTTGGGCAGGATGGCGCGAGCGCTTGAGCTACTCGGAGACCTCATTGCATTTGGTCGGTCGCTCTCAAGCTGACTATACTGGTGACCGAGAAAGGGGGCCTAAGCACGCATCTCTGTACTCGTGGCTAGCTGCGCGAATTAGATATACTTGGCTGTTGCTCTGGTATGTCAAGTTGTACAGGCGGGCCATTGCATCTCTCCACCCGACCGGCCGCGCTGTCCCTCCTGCGTGTCTTCACTTTTTTCACGCCAGCTCAGACTTCGCGAGCTGACCACTACGGGGAATGTCACGGTGTTATTTCCCTGCGCAATGTCCTGCTGGACGCAGCCTGTAGCAAACGGCTCTGTAGCTACCATTTAGGGGGACTCAAAGCTTTCGAAGGTTTGCAGGAAAGGAATGCTTCTCCTGAAGGCCACACGTTGTTCTAGTCCGATGTATGTCGTTGCACAGTTTTTCGTTTTGTTGAGAGGTGGAAGCCTTGGTATTGCAAGCGCTCTCCAGGACGGACGGCGCCTGAACAGGTTCTTACGGATTATCGGCGCCGCCACCGGCAGCTTATGGGAACCAGCAGCAAGAGGGGCCTACGTCTTAGGGAAAGGCACGAACCACCAGCCGTGGTGTGTGGAGACGTGATGTCCATTTCAGTACATTGCGTTGCTCTTTCCAGGAGCTATTCTCCGGGGGCGTTTCGACGTTTTCGGCGTTCAACGCGCTACCGTGTTCGTTGTCTCCTCGCCACCTTGAGTGTGCTCGGCTGGAGCCTTAGTGAACTGAGTTTCCGGGTCGCCGAGTGGCAGTGAGTGGATGCACTAAGAAACAGAATACCCTCTGGCCGCAGTTGCTGATTGGCAAGGCGTCATAGCTATTGCCGACCGGGCTCCTCTCTACATCTTGAAACGTAGGGGAGCTGCATTCCGGAAGCGTTTGGCCTCCTTTCTTTTCCAGGCAGTGGGCAAGCGGTTCCGAAGGAAGGAGCTCTAGGCATCTCTTTGGGCAACTTTGAACGGCTAGAGGGCGGCCGCTATGTAGTGCTCGACGTTGCGGCAGTTCTTGACATTATTCAGCAACAAGTGGAGACAGCTGTAACTATCTTCGGAACACGGATGATGACAATCAGGTCATTCATGGACGGGGAGTCGACTGACGGAAGAGAAGTGTTCTGTGGTTTTCGCGAAGCGAAAGATCACGGAAGAGAGGAGTCAGAGAGTGAGACAAGACCGGGAGAACCTGCGGAAGACAGCAGCGAGGAAGGATCGGATCCGGCTGTTAGCATTAAGAAGGGTGGCCTAGTGTGGAGAGAGAGTGGTGCTGGTTTTGTCGAGCAAAGAGCCAGTGGTCCGTACCTTTTGACTCCTGCCTTTGAAAAAATCTTCACAGCGGCGCTTACCTGCGCAATGGTTCTAATTGAGGTGATTGGTGACGCCGGCGTCATGACGGACGTGGACGGCTTCGTGCGCCTAGCGCTCACTTTGCTGCAGTGAGTGGAGAAAGGCTCCTAGTGATAAACTTTGTTCAGGGGTAGAGAACTGTAGACGCGTCAGCGCTAACGAAACAGAAGATGGCGTTAGGAGCTTAGACACAATGACGTACCTCGAGGCGCGCCTGCTTGGCCTCTTTGGGAATACGCAGCCGTATTTGTGCCCTGGCGGTGACTAGCCGCGCGGTGAGCGTGACTACACGACAGACGTTCGATAGTCTAATTCTCTTGTGCCCGTCGGTGATCACTTCCGTGGATGAGCGATGAGCGGACAGGCATTCGAAGTGTTTAGTTTCCTTATTCAGCAACTGTACATCAATATGGTCGTTCTCAGCTTGCTAGTCTCGACCTTGTGCGATGTGAGACTGGCGTGCCCGCCTCACTGTCACAGCTCCGCTCACACGCACGCGTTCTCTGCAACCTTCAGGCCCTCGCCTCGCGGCTTGCCCTTTCTCCTCGCGGCACGTTTCTCCAGAGTCATTATTTCTTTCTTCGAACGGCTCTTCACTACCGCCCCTCTGTTCGTTCTTCCTCTCTCTGGTCCGTGTTTCAAGTGGACGGCCTGTCTCTGCGATGCCTTGGGCCACCCACTTTTTTCCGAGTCTTCCTTGGGTAGGAACTTCATGCCCGGTTTTCGAGACCCGGCGCTGTTGATGCAGCGCAGAGCGCTGATCGCGTGCTGCCGGGCCGTCTTCTGCGCCCCCTTCGCTCAGCTCGGACAGCCGTGTTTCTTCAACGCGCCTCGGCACATCAACGCTCCCGACGGAGGGGGCCTGGTTCGGCAACCCGATTCAGCGAGTGCTATGCCAGGTAGGAAAACCACGCACGGACTATACAAATACTGCTGCGCAGGCCGAAAGTAGCCTCGTCGAGGAGCTGCAGGTCTGGCGACGTTTGTGGTGATCAGGAAGATAACACCAGCCAACGATCAAAAGAGGTTAGTGCTAACTGGTCCTTTCGTCCTGGGCAGATGTAGGGAAGACACGCCTCGCTCGGACATTCCTTCGGTTGTTATCTCGCTGCCGGCGAACTGTAGGGCACGGCTACGGACGGAAGCGTGCGCTATTCGTAGAGGGTGGAAACGTACAGAGAAGCGACGGGCTGTGCAGGCTTTTGCGTCGGTCCTGGTGTGAGACAATGAATATTGTCGGAGTCCTGCGTGGCTGCGGATTTTTTGTAGGCTGGGACACTAGCGCTTCCGAAGACGACGGGGTGCACTTGCTTTCGCTCGTCTGGAGAGAGTGCTGCGGACTTCTCACCATGCTCATCGACCTCCAGGGTAATTGGGGGGGAGTCGTCTGTTGGGTATGCGAGACCTTGTACAGCTGTCATAGCACGGTGGCCGCTTCTTTGCATTTGACTGTGTATTTGTCCTTTCCGCGATGGTGTCGGTGTGCTACCGGCTCCACCTCTGTATGTCGTTCTACCGAGCAGAGGTCTCAGCGCGAGACCAGTCTTCGATGCGAAGAAGCGAGAATAAGCTAGCTTGCTCCCGCAGCTGTCCTACACCCGATTCTGGTGTAGATAATCTGTACATCTGAAGAAGAGGCAGAAGTCAAAGAAATATGCATGTATAATCAGCATGCGGCGTACACACAATCCCACAGCGGGCCCTGCATAGGTTATCAGCAAGGTCCCTTTGTTCGGGTGAAATATTGGGACTCTGAATGACCTGCGAACAAAGAGTGGAAGCGGGAAGGCTGTCTCGACGAAGTAACGGAGTCGACTAGCCTGGCCGCTACGAGCATTCTGTTCATGTCCTGCTAATGCTGTGGGCATTCAGTGTCTCGATCCGTCGGCGGACCGCAGACTTTCGCCCGGTTACGGGGTGCTGTTGATGGTCTTGCTCTTGGCATTCTTCTTCGGTATGTTGCGATTTGTCCGCTGAGCCGGACAGCTCTCTCAGCACATGCTAATATGTATTCTAGCCTGGGTCGTACGACAGGACACTATACTGATAAGCTAGCTGGGCTGGAGAAGAGCGTGAATGGGTACCCGGAGAGCAGGGCGCACCTGTCGACCACTGAACTGGCTGGGATTCGTATGCGATTGCCTGGCTGGGGATGTATACCCTAGGAACGACGCACCAGTGGCTTGCTTGGCATAGCTGACGTAGTCGGTTCCTTTGTCTCAATCCTATACCCGGAGAGCCTTGGTTTCTCGAGCGTGAACCGAGGGGTCGGGGTGCCTGATCCATTTCCCTCTCTAAGAGCCTGTGTGGTCACCCACTAGTGTTACAAACGAAGGCCGACGGAAGTTCCCTGTGGTCCTTCTCTCCGGGTCCGTCCCAGGTGCCATGTTGACTTCTTGTAGAGTTGAGCAGTCTTTCTCAAAGTGTTATGCGGACCAAGGTGACGCGTGCACTCGGACTGAACGAGGGCGCCCTCTGCCTCGTGTGCCCTCTCAGACAAGATTTAATTACGTCTACACGTACGTAGAGGGCCAGAACAGTGTCGTCTACTAGTGTTCTCCCGGAGCACATCAGTCATGATCCCTCACCTGTTGTCCGCAGTGCCCATCCTTGCTCAACGTGGCTGAATGCCGTGCCACCACAGAATCACCTGTTGGGTCCGGGTGGAAACTGGTTTTTTTTTGTGCACGGCTAAGACCAGACGTACAGTCAAGCAAGCTTTATTGTGTTCGCGTTCACGGACAGACACGATGTGAGCTCTTCTTCTTTTTCACAGGGGTTTGGCGGCCCCGTCGGAGTCCATCAATCTCGCCTCCCCTCTTGCGTCTGCCGTGGTCACCGACGCCGAGAGCCTCACAGCAACACTCCGGCTGCTTACTTTTTCCTTGGGTGAGTGCTTGGTTTTTCTCTCTCCCTTCCAGTAGTTGTCCTCGCGGCATTATACTATACAACGGTGTGGCTGGATGACTCTTGTCTCTCTGTTTCCTGGAGAGCCCCTGTCTTCAGTCAAGAAAGCAGACGTCTGCTCGCCAGTACATGAGTACGGCGCCTGACGTGTCCGGTCAACAGAGGATGACGCCCTTAGTGAGTGTGTTTCTGCTTGTGACTGTAATCATCCATATACCTGCAGACCTCTCGCGTTTGTTTCGTAAGCTGGTGTTGGTTCGAACGAATGACATACCTGGTATTCTCCGGGTGACCTGTGCATCCGGCGTGTTCCGTGCGAGACCGAATGACTGCGGCAGGCTCTAAACGTGACTCGCAGATAAGCTCGAGGCTGCCTTTTTTGTCCGCACAGCGGAATGCTGGTAGAAAGATAGACTGCCGTGTCTAATCCGGGTACAGCCTTAGACGGTGCAGCCTGCGCCTGATCCGCCACTTCGAGAGATTCTTGTTGGCATGAGGGGGGCCAAGCAGAGAAGTCCCAGAAGTGTCCGGGAGCAGGAGACGCTGTCGCGTGCCCGTCCGTTTTTTTTTTTTTTTT
>NW_027160516.1:0-140 GCF_002600585.1 Cystoisospora suis
CCGAACCAAGACAAGAACTGATCTCCCGCCGACATGTCTTCGAAATTCCACGAGCAGATGATCAGATGACGAGCGGAAGCAGCTGTGGTGGAACCATAGGTGGAGTCGGGGAGCAAGGTGCAGATCCAGCGGCGGAAGGT
>NW_027160516.1:676-841 GCF_002600585.1 Cystoisospora suis
AAGCAATAAGTTCGAACCTCGTCAAGAGAATAAGGGACGTGAAGTTCTTTCGGGCTCCGAAAGAAACGAGGAGGGACGTCATAAGAGTAGAACGTGTCTGGAGGCTCTGAATAAGAGGAACAGACAGGGTGAAGCGGAATGGGATAAAGAAAAGGCCTGGTTAGG
>NW_027160516.1:1102-1524 GCF_002600585.1 Cystoisospora suis
AGGAAGAGGTGAATAAAGAAGCCTGGGAAGAATCTGTTGGGGCTAAGGGGTAGACTGGTTCGACTTACTGGGCCCGGTTAGTTCGAAGGGCAATTAAGAAAGCCCCCTCCGACACACTCAAGCCAAAGGTGATGAGACCATCCGTAGGAGGTGGGAAGAAGGCGCTGTACGCCACAATCATCACCGGGGAGCTGACAAAGCCGAGAGGGGTAGAATGTAGGGACGATGGAGAAATCACCCGATGCTGTGAGCAACCGGAAAGCGAGCCCAGGGGAGAAGCGGGAGAAAGGAATTGTAGGAGTGTTGACCCAGTCATGAAAGAATCTGGGAATGATAGAGAACTTACCCAGACGACAGAACATTTTAAGGGAAGTCTTTCACTCAACTGTCGAACCGTGTCGTCCGACCAATTCTCCTCATCC
>NW_027160517.1:0-234 GCF_002600585.1 Cystoisospora suis
GAACTCTGGTTGATAGTCTACCCAAAGAGGGACCAAGCGGAACGAGAGCTCAAGCAGGTTTGCAAGAGAGGAAGGCGACGATGTGGTTATTGTTCTCCCGACCACCCTGGGATAGAGATGATCTTTTCTCATTGGGCCTCGACTCAAGTCGCTTGGAGTAGAGGCATTCTGGCTTGCCGCCACATCATTGGCCCCTTTCTAGCTGTTTTTCCACCTGGTGAGGGAGAGACATCT
>NW_027160518.1:0-231 GCF_002600585.1 Cystoisospora suis
ATGGGGCCGCTCTGTCTCTTTCCGGACCGCCTCGCCACGACGTGCGATCTCAATATCTCAGACGGTCCTATCTCCTGACGCGCCTCTCTCCGTCTCTGCGGGCCTCCACAGAGTTGTTCTTGCTCGCTGTACTCGAATCTTCGGCTGAAACGCTTCCCTCTTGAAGATCTCTCTTCCCGCCGATCTGGACTCATGTGCAACACCAGGGGGCAATCTGGGTTTAACCTCCGC
>NW_027160519.1:0-195 GCF_002600585.1 Cystoisospora suis
TTCTTTTTCGTATCGCATGCAGTTGTCTTCTCCCGTGCTTCTTCGCATGACTCCCTCCCTCCCTCCCCCCTCTCTCCCTTCTCCCATGATCCCACGAGACCAACTGAAAGATCTCGGCCTCGTTCACATGTTGTCTTGTGTCTTTCTGTTTCGTTTCTCCATCTCTCTCTTACAGAAGATTTGCTTCAGCCCTTC
>NW_027160519.1:243-5872 GCF_002600585.1 Cystoisospora suis
GTAGTAGTAGTGGTAGTACGACTCGTGGTAGGGACAGGAGGGCTACGACACTCATTCACCTACTGACGACTCTCCCACTTGACGAGCAGTTCTTTTCGAACACATCGACAATCCGTCGACTGCTTTTTCTTCTTGCCCTTCTTTCCAGCTGTTTTCTCTCCTTGGTCTCTGCTTCCTTCATTCCTCTTTCACAAGCAGCAGTGAAGTCGCCCTTGTGTCTTGTTGGGTAGATGAAGAGAGAGAAAGGATAGCGAGAAAGGGCGGAAGAGAAGAGAAGCGAAAGAGCTGGATGAAAACGAGCAAGAGATGTACACATATTTGATTAAGTTGTTTGTGAAAACACGAAGGACTCCTTCTTGCTATAAAGTAGGCTTGCCCGGTGTATGCGGTCTGGGAACTTCTCGGGTGTACATACACCTGAACATACGACTAACCAGAGAACTGAGGGGTAGCAGGAGTTTTAGGCATAGTAGAATCTATCTACATGAGATGTCCTTTTCACTGATTCTTATGTAACTTAACATCTATGGATTCCTTCTTCGAGCACTTTACTTGATCTCTTCGCCTTTTTTCTCTCTCTTCTCCAACCCTACCACTCTCACACCTCCAGGCAACGATCAATGAAAGTTGTACATCTTTCTCATTATGCAGCCCCAGTCAGAGCGTACGCCTGTCGACTCTTCCGCCCCTCTCTCCATCTGAGTCTGATATAAACTGCTTTCTCTCTTTGAAACAACTGAGAAACGAGATCGAATACATCTTCTCTACCAAGCTAGACATCTTATACACCAACATGCAATTGCTACCTGCGTGAATATCTTGTTCTAAAGCTACTCTAAACAGAAAGAGAAGAAAGAAAAACAAGACCAAGAGACTTCTAAAGAAGCTCCGAGGACACCTCGACCTCGATATCCTATCAGATAAGAAGAAAGAAGCGTCGTATAGATATACATATAGGAAGAGTGACAGATATATATATATATATACATCTATCTATAAGATATACACTCCAGCTCTACGACTGTCACTAGACTCGATCGCCTTCAGCAATCCCTGCAGCTAGATCAACCCTACAAAGACGTGTGAGTATATGTGTATCTTTATCTGTACGATCTTTCTCTCCTGCCCTTTCTGCATAGTGAAGTCTTTGAGGAAATTCTAAATCTGTCGAGATGGATGGTCTTAGCTTTCTCCCCACTTCTCCTCCCTCATCGCTACGTAGATTCATCTCTCATTCCCCAGAGTGAATATACATCGTAAGATGTGAACAGAGAGCTATAGATGCATTCACTTATACGTACGTGTCTATGCCTATGTTTATCTCTGTACTCGGTGTATTACATAGATTCTCATCCTAACTGATATCTCCTCTCTCCTTCTCATCTTGTCATCCTCTACCACAGCTCTTTCTGCATGTGTGTATCTTCTTTCCTCCCTTGAAAAAAAAGTAGGTGCCCTAATTCAGTCAGTCTCTTTCCTTCTGTCTTAATACATTGTGCTGCTAGTGCTCGAGCTAAAGTGACCTTTGCTCTCTTGAACTTTCCTGTATCGATATCTCCTATCCTTGCTACTAATGCGACTGCCTCTATGTGAGAAACGGCACCAGTTTCGATTCCTTTTGTGGCTCTTTTTCTCTTTCTTTAGTCCGCAGCACGAGTTACTTATCTAGGGGAGCCTGTATTCTTCGGAGGGCATTTTCGCTCTTCCTCGAAATGCTGATCTGAGGTCGATTCGCGGCGGCTGAAAAGATCGAGTGAAGAAGGGAGAAGAGCTCGACACAGCTATTTATGGAGCCTTCCTCTTCTTATACATTCTTCTTTCTGTTGGTCTCCAGGACCACTTTTCTTCTTTGCAACCCATAGAGATGTCTAGAGATATGTAGAGACAGAGAGAGAATCTAGGAGAGATAGAGAGATAGATTCTCGAGTCGCTCTTGAGAGAGAAGGAGAACACGTCCTCCACGTAGTCACCTTCCTTTCTTTCGTCTTCTGAAGTCTTGTGCCTTAGGACTCTATATGACTCATAGACGGGAGAAAGTTCTCCCATCTTCACCTTCTTAATCTTTTTCTTTCTCTGGATTCTCTCTCTCTATATATATATATATATATCGGTCTCTCTCACGACTTTGCTTTTGTCTCTAGGATCACCTATGATGATAAAACGCATGCATACACTCCTCCTTTACATGCACTCCTATCCACTGCCTACCTATATATGTCTATCTCTCCATCGACCCTTTGCGCTGCTGTATGATAAGGCAGTCGTCACAGGAAGGCAAGAGACCCTTCTTTTGCCTCCATACCAACACGTGTATACCTACTACATGCCTATACACCAAGCTGTAAAGGTTTACAAACATCTCTATATATATCTTTATGGATTATATGCGGTGTGTACCTATCTATATGAAATATACCTATGTATGTATCGCTCTCTTTCTCTCTCCATAGATAGTGTATATACACCTTTCCCTCCCTCATGCCTATATGATAGAAGAGACGTGAAGTCTCTCAGCATCACTATAGAGGCTCTTTTTCTTCTTCTTCCTTCTTCCTCTCTCTCTCTCTCTTTTTCCAAGAGTTAGGACTGACACGGGAGTACTGACACAACTTTCAGACGCCAGCAGACTCACTGCTTTCATTCTTCTACATTTTTCCATTGCATGCATGCATGCGCTCGGGAAGAGATCACTGGGGTGGTGTATAGACAGTCCAAATACGCCATCACTCATACCTGTTGAAAGAGAGCGTTTTGCTTCACTATAAAGAGAGACACTTTCAATCTTCTTCTTCTTCGTGTTCTTGTCCAGACAAAGAAATAAAAGGATGACTTACAAAGCACCCGGGCATCATGCAAAATACACACATACATACACGCACATCAAGCAACTACATACACACATACACATATATAAATATATACATACATATATATATATGTACATGTGTATGTGCGTAGAGAGAAGCTAGGTCTCATACAGAGTTGGGACGGGCAGAGATGACTGTCTCATAAAAGAAAAAGAAGAAGAAGAAGCGATTTGTAATCTAGGGTGAGACTGCAGGGCGCGAGACTTCGCCTGACCCCCCTCAGTTTTCTTTCTTTTCAACATGCCTCCTCCCCTTTCGCCTTCTCCTTTTTCTCTTGTCTCTGCTTCTATTTCTTCTTCTTCTTCATACAACATATATAACCCACATAGATGAATATATGGATAGGCATGCTTGCCACATACATAGATATCCACGTTCTTATCTTCGATCTACCTGACTGCTAGGACTATACCTTATGCATGCATAACAATAGAGCCTTTATACACACATGTACGTCTACGTATTATGCATTTATGATGGATGTGTCTGCGTCCATCTCCGAAGTCTCTCCTTAGGTATACAAAGCAAGTTCTGTCTCTTCTTACCACATCATCTTGATCTCTTTCTTCTTCTTCTTCAGTCTAAAGCCCACCTTAGAGGTGTACATACATATGACTTCCCTTCTTCTGCTTCTACAGCAAAGTGAAGTGCAATACACAGCAGAGAGGCGAATAAGAAGAAGTAGAAAGAAAGAAAGTAGCTTTCTTTCAATGAACGAAGAAGAGAAAGAAGAAGCCCTAGAGATGAGGGGCCGCGATTTTCTTCATTGCTGAGTGTTCACAATAGAATAATTTCCGAGTCATCCGCCCATCCTCCTTCCCCTGCTACAGCTAGAAGAACTTCTTCTTCTGCTTCTGCTTCTGCTTTGCCGTTCTCTTTCTTCATCTGTTCGTTTCTTCTTTTCTCCTCCTCCGCATCTTTCCTTGTCTCGAAGTCTTCTACATTAACTGCAGGAGAAGAGAAAGAAGAAGAAGAAGCAGAGAGATCACGGGGCTTCTCTCCCTTTCCTCTCATTTCTTCTTCTTCTTCATCTTCTTGCTGTTCCTGTGAAGGGGGAGGAGAGAGAAGATATTCAAAGTCTTGAGAAGGATCTCCACAAGAAGACGAAGAAGGGACAGAAGACACAGAAAACGGAGAGATCTTTTCTTCTTCTCCTTCTCTCTTTAGACCTGTCTCCCTGTTGAGACAAGACGGTCTCATAGAAGAAGAAGAAGAGGAGGAGGGCTGCTGTTGCTGAGACACAGCGAGAAGGAGCGAAGACTGTAATCGAGTGGAGGTCTGAGAAAGAAGATCTAAAGAAGAAGAAGAAGAAGGATTCTTCGCAACGACAGATGAGGGAAGTGGAGAAGGAAATGCTACCAAAGAGGGAGGAGGAGTAGGAGGAGGAAGAGAAGAAGGATACCCATGAAGATTCTGCTTTTCTTCTTCATCTTCTTCACTCCATGCTATATCCTATACAGAGTAACCGAGGGTGAAGGACAGCATAGACAAACACACAGAGTCAACATTCATTCCTCTACATAGATAGATAGATAGATTAAAGATAGATTAAAGATAGATAGATAGATTGGAGATAGATAGCTATCTCATCTCTCTCTTTTCATTCTTTCTTTCTTTCTCACACTTCCCTTCTAACCTAGCTTCTATCTATCTACCTTTAATCTATCTACGTTTGATCTATCTATCTATCTCCTCAGAGAAGCCTATCATCGTAATACAGTAGACAAAGAGAATAAGAAGGGTCTGTTCACTTCCGTTCTTTCTCTCTACTCGACAGGCATCTGTCTCCTACGAGAAACAGAGACGTTGTCTCTAGAGGCAGATACACCAGCGAAGAGCCGTCTACAGAAAGAAGAAGAAGAAGGGAAGTGAGACGAACCCCCACCGCATGGTATGTCTGTGTTACCTCGCACTTAAACTTTCTTCTTCTTCTTCTACTCCAGCTATAAGAAATACACTCCCCTACAGCCACCCCTTGCGTTCATCCTCTTCTCAACTAAGGAGTAGACCTATGAATAAAGAGAGTCTCCTGAAAGACGAAGAAGAACAAATAGATTGACTAAAGATAGATTAAAGATAGATAGACAGACGAATGAAGAAACATAGACAGATAGACAAAAGATAGACAGATGCATGGAAGGTAGACTAAAGAAAGAAAGAAAGAGAGACAGATGAATGGAAGAAGCCCTTCTTACTTCTTCGTCCAATTCCTCTTTGTCTTCACCTCCTTGAGTTCCTTCAGCATTTAGCCATTCTCTTTCTTCTTCTTCTTCCTGGTCTTCTTTTTTTCCTCGTGTATCTCCTCCTCCCCCTACGACTTCTACCTCTCTGTCTTCCTCTTCTTCTCCTCTTCTTGTATCTCGTTCTTCTTCTTGTTGTTCTCTCTTCACACCCTGATCAATCTCCCCCACCCCTCTATTGAGAGAAGGCGACGACTGCGAAGGAAGAGGGAAAGGCTCCGTCGAGGTGTAGCTACCAGGCGGCATCGAAGACGAAGAAGAAGAAGAAAGAAGAGGCTCTTCTTTCTTTCTACTTGGACGTGCCTTTTCTTCTTCTTCTTGTTCTTTTGCTCCTAATCTTCTTTCTGTCTTTGCGTTGTCTTGAAGAAGAGCAGCATTGTCTTCTTCTTCGTCTGCCATAGTGAAGTATTGTAAAGAAGAAGAAGGGGGAGAAGAAGAAGAAGAGAAAGAGATAGGAGAGGCATGAGAAAGAACCCGATCACCCTTCATTTCCTGACGTGACCTCCGCTGGTCTTCTCCTTC
>NW_027160519.1:6048-6373 GCF_002600585.1 Cystoisospora suis
ATATATATATATACATAGAGACGAAGAGAGAGGCGGAGATTTATATTCACTGTATGCACTCGTATACATGTGAAAGAAAAGAGGGGAGAAAGAACAAGATAAGATTCTCCACAGACAGTTAGAAGAAGAAGAATGAAGATAAAACTCCATACACGATAAACCTTTCTTCCCTCCATGGGTTGCAGACTTTAAAGAAAGCATCCAAACTTCAGACCACTGCAAACCTGTCTTGCCTTTTCTTTCTTCTCTTACTCGACTTCATCTATCTGTCTATTAGAATATCTACTCTACCTACCTATCCCCCATCTACCCCCCTCTCTACCTA
>NW_027160519.1:6700-7120 GCF_002600585.1 Cystoisospora suis
GAGGGTCTGAAGAAAAGAAGTCTTATTTCAGTGTAAGCACACGGAGAGCATACAAAGAGAGATAGACTCTTCTCTCTTTTCATATGAGAAACCCTCGTACTTGCTGATTTATTCCCGACGAATCAAGCATAGACACACTCCTCCGGTGTATATACACTGCAGTACATCTTGTTGCTAAAGCTTTCTACACCTCCTCCCACACATCCATCTTAAACGAACGATCGAAGGAGAAGAAGGACAGATCTCGAGAAAGAGCCAATGTGTACATACCTAATTCCTTTCGCATATAGCTAACACGTGGATCTGTCATAAGATCAAGTAGGAAGTCATTATAGCAGTCTTCTACATGTGAAGAATCTTCATAGGACTGAGACAAAAGCATCTCTGAATTTAGATCTTTCTTCTTCTCCTCTTGTTCTC
>NW_027160520.1:0-234 GCF_002600585.1 Cystoisospora suis
CGACTAAGGGGAAGGCTAGTCAGGGTTAGCCGAGTCGAGCCGAAGGCAAAGACTAAGTGGAATAAGCTGGGTGAAGCTAGCTGCGCAAAGAAGTGGAAAACTAAAGCTGGGCTAAGTGCAAGTGCGAATCAAGGGCGGAAGTTCGAGGCAGAACGCCCCGGGAAGCAAAGTCGTGAGGACGCGGCGGTTTCGGTAACGCCGAGACGCCACGAAAGAAAGAGCAAACAAACCCCC
>NW_027160521.1:0-354 GCF_002600585.1 Cystoisospora suis
GAACTAAAAATACGACTAAGGGGGAGGCTAGTCAGAGTTAGACGAGTCGAGCCGAAGGCAAAGACTAAGTGGGCTAAGAGGGGTGAAGCTAGCTGCGCAAAGAAGTGGAAGCTAAAGCTGGGCTAAGTGCGAGTGCGAATCAAGGGCAGAAGTTCGAGGCGGAACGCCTCGGGAAACAAAGTCGTGAGGACGCGGGGGTTTCGGTAACTCCGAGACGCCACGAAAGGAAGAACAAACAAAATCCCCAAGAAGGAGATAAATCAGCGATAATGGTCTCATCAGGGGACGGGGAGATTGAAAAAAACGGTGCTCCGAAGAATTCGGGAGAGAGTCCCAAGGCACAAACACGAAGGC
>NW_027160522.1:0-606 GCF_002600585.1 Cystoisospora suis
AGCTACCGGGTGCCTGACACCATAGTACCTGCTTGTGCCAGAGGTCCGGCGGCACGACCGCCCCTTGTGTATCCTAACATACTGGCTAATCTCGTCTCAAGTGCTCCCTAAGTGCCAGGGTCGAACCTGTAGCACGGAGCCTAAATCTTGAGAACCGTGACAAAGACCACTGAAACATCGCCCCCACGTTCTTCAGAAGCTGCGGGAGCAGCGTTTGTTCGTGACGCTCACGAAGTGTAAGTTCGCCACTCATCGTGTGCGGTACATAGGGTTCGTGATTGATCCTAAAGGAGTTTCAGCGGATCCTGAGAAACTGGAGGCTATCAGGTCCTGGCCGGAGACCTTGCTCAATCGGAAGCAGCTCCGTGGCTTCTTGGGATTGATCGGTTATTATCGCCGACTCATCCCGAACTTCAACAGAGCGGCGCATCCGCTCTACGATTTACTGAAGGACGACTCGGACTCCATCTGGAGGCCAAAGCACTCGCAGGCGGTGCAAGAGTTGAAGGAGGCCCTGATGAACGCCTCCGCGCTCCACATTTTTGACCCCGACAAGCCGATCGTGCTAAAGACTGACGCGTCCAAGCACGCGATAGGCGCCGTACT
>NW_027160522.1:746-1072 GCF_002600585.1 Cystoisospora suis
TCGGACGAATGCTGACTCAAAAGCAGGTAACTACACGGTTGGGGTATTGGCTAGACAAACTAGCCGATTTCAATTTGAAAGTTGTGTAGAAACCATGAAAGAATAACGTGGTCGCCGACGCAATCAGCAGGCGGCCGGACTTGGTTTGGGCGCTGCACGGCGTGGACGCACCGCGCCCCAGGCAACAAGCAAAGGCGAGCTGGAGAAAAGCCTACGGCAAATATGCGGACTCCAACAAGGCTTTCGGACTCTGTCAAGCATAAAGCAATGAAGTAAGATTTCGGAAAGAAACCCAGCGTTGGCCGACGGTAGGGAATACGAAGTCA
>NW_027160522.1:1505-1655 GCF_002600585.1 Cystoisospora suis
ACGGTGTGCCCAGCGCTATCGTATGTGAGCGGGGCACCCGCTTTACTAACGATGTGTGGAAGTGTTTGTGAAGAGAACTGGGGATGAAGCTGAAGATGTTCACTGCCTGCCATCCGCAGACGAATGCACAAGCGGAGCGCACGAACCAGA
>NW_027160523.1:0-2711 GCF_002600585.1 Cystoisospora suis
TAATCTATCTATCTCTATCTTTAATCTATCTATCTATCTATCTATTTTTAATCTATCTATCTATCTACATCCATAAAAATATACATATATATATATATAGAGAGAGAGAGAGACGTCTCTAGGTGTTTATCTAAGGATGGATAGATAGCCGACAGAACATAGATAGGTAGACAGATAGATAGATCTGTGGATCGATAGACAGACAGCTCTGTGTGTGTAGAGAGAGAAAGGGGAGTGCGTTAGTTTGAGAGACTTAACGGCATATGAATGATCGCGGGGGGGTGAAGAAGATGAAGAAGGCAAATGCGATCCACCATCCACACCCATACAAAGGCTGTATGGAGAGATATGAAGAAAAGGAGCTTCTTTTCTCCTTCTTCTTCTTCTCTTTCATCTGGTCTTTTATTTCTTCTTCATTCCTGGCATAGGCATGCGTGAGAGGAGGAGTTCGACTTGTTTCTTTCTTTCTTTCCTCTTTTTTGTTTATCTTGTTATTTTTCTCTCTTTTCTTCTTGCCAGCCCCTATCATAGAAGCCCCGCGCTTCTTTACCCTGTTGTCCTCTTCCTCTTCTTCTTCTTCTTCTTCTTCATCGCCACCTACACATCCAGCATTGCCTTCCTTAACAAAACCTCCGCGTCAACCACAGCCTTCTTCTTCTTCTCCTTCTTCTTCTTCTTCTCCTTCTTCTTCTTCTCCTTCTTCTTCTTCTCTTGTTTATACTGCTTTCTCTCCGATCACCCAAGGATATCCGAATCGTATATCCTCTCTGTCATCTTCTTCTTCTTTTCCGTCAAATCTTTGGAGCTCATCTAAATCGCCTTTTCTCTTTCCTTCTTCTACTTCCTCTTCTCTTCTCCGACGTCAAGACAAAGAAGATAGAGAGGAAAGGACATCGCCCAACACGACCCTTCTTCTCTCTCATTCTCTTCGATCTCTCCGAAACCAACCTCCTCATCTCCCTTCTTCCTCTTTCTTCTTCTCCTCTTCCAAGTCTTCTTCTTCTTCTTCTGCTTCATCTAAGGCTCTTCTCCCAAGCTCCATACAGGTGGCCGGGAGTGTGAGGTGTCATGACACCCGCGAGAGAAAATCCGAGAAACGAGAAGAAGAAGAAGAAAGAGATCTACACCCATCTTCAACGAAGGCAACCACTAGCTCAAAAAGAAATCGTATCTTTTCTTCTTCTTCTCCTCTTTCTTCATCTTCTTCTAAGATATGTCTATCAACCATTCGATTCGCCAAGCCTGGAATGGGGTGCCTGGAGAGCGGCGAAAGACGATCTCTCTATCAGCAGAAAGAGAGAGAGAAGACTGACGAGAACAAGAAGAGAAATCCCCTATCAAGCATACCCCCCTCTTCCCCTATAAGTTGTAGGGGCGGCAGTGGTTATAGCTCTTATAGTATAGGGCATATATCTTTTCATATAAAAGAGAAGATGGATAAAGCTCTCAAAGAAAGAAGTCGTCATGGAGGAGAAGGATGAAAGAGAAAGAAAAGAAAGAAAGAAAGTTTTCCGTCCTTTCGCAGATGGACATCGCCTTAGCAGAAGAAGAGAGAGGGTGAAGGAATGTGATCGACAAAGAAACGTACCTTTAATCTATTCGCCCGTTTGAAAGAAAGAAATACAAGAAAGTGGATTTCCGTGTCCTCTCTTAAGATATATATATATATCTATATATATAGCTAATTATATGTACATGTCTCTATCTGTATACATATCTATGTATGAAGATAGAGGAAGAAGTGTGTAATTGTCGGCTCACCTAGAAGATGGAAAGAAGAACTTCACGGAGAGAGAAGAAGAGAGAAAGAAAGAAAGCGATAGAGAAGGAAAGAGAGAGAGTGGGTGAGACGAGAATCTGTTGCAAGCGTGGGTTGTCTCCTTTATGAATGTTGAAGGAATAAATGAGATAAGAAAGAGAAAAAAGAAAAACTGTGAAAAGGGAGGACTTTGACGATTGATATCACAACTCTCTCCAGTGTATATACACCTCTTACAGAGATACGAAGAGCATGCATGCGGTGGATCAACTGTGAAACGCCATCAACACCATTCTCTTTCAAAAGCTTGCTCTTCTTAATCTTTCTCTGTCTGTCTGCCCGTTCTGTCTCTTTCATTCTGAGTGAAGAAGACAGAGAGAAAGAGAAAGAAAGATTAAAAGAAAAGGAAAACGAAAGAAAGAGGGAGGTTGTCTTTGAAGAAAAAAGCACACCAAATTATCCAGACATACGCTAGAGAAGGAAGGAAGCCAAAAGACAGTAGGACCCACTCCTTCCGTCTCTTATCTCTCTTCTTCTTCTTTTTCTTCCTGGTCACTCCCTCATACTCATCCATAGCACCCTTCTAGAATTTCTGTCTTTTTCTTCTTCTTCTTCTCCTCCGAGTCCGCCTTTTCACCTTCTCTTTCTTCCAGTCACATCACAAGATAGGAGACAAATCGTACATGAACAGACAGATAGATAAATGGAGAGATAGATGATAAATAGATAGACTGACGATAGATAGATAGATATATGTATTACATACAGAAAGTTGATGTCTCCAGGTGAATATGTAGATATCTCTTCCGCTCAGGATGTACAGCAGCCTATCAACCACGCATGAGGTCAGCAGGAAGGAAAGAAATTTCAACCATCTCACTCTCTTCTCTTCTTTCTCTTCTCTCTCGAGTGATAGACCTTTCCGTATCTATTTATCTATCTATCCTTAATC
>NW_027160523.1:3041-5689 GCF_002600585.1 Cystoisospora suis
ATCTATCTTTAATCTATCTATCTTCAATCTATCTATCTATCGTTAATCTATCTATCTATCTATCTTTAATCTATCTATCCTTAATCTATCTATCTATCTTTAATCTATCTATCTTTAATCTATCTATCTATCTATCTATCTTTAATCTATCTATCTGTTGAAAGAGGGGTCATCTTCCTCACACGCTCTTTCTTTCCCAGTCAGGGGTGGCGTCCAAGTACATATACAGCCAAATATACCTTTCTCTCTTTCTTTCATACCTTCTCTAGATGTCTGCATACACATGCCTACATATACAGCAAATAGAGATGTCTTTGCTGTGAAGAAAGATGTCACGAAGAATAGAAAGGGTCTCTATCTAATCTATCATCTCTATGTACATCAGGAAAAGCGCATAAATCTCTCTCTCTTTTTTGTAAACGAAGCACTTCTATCTCTTAACTACTCAAAACAAGCAGAGAACCTCGAAGGTCTCCCCCCTCCTCGCACTTTCACGAAAGTTTATATATCTATAGATATCTATTATAGACAGAGAGAAAGCGAGAGAGAGAGAGAGACAACGAGAAGAGACTGTGAACAGAGAAGAACTTCCTTGTGTTTGTATTGCTCTCTCTACGGATCCGTTTCTGGGCTCTCGTGGAAGCGTCAGAGAAGAGCTGGATCAAGTGATAAGGAATCCGAGAAAGAGAGAAAGACAGAGAAGAGATCAGATAAGCTTACCACATGCTTCAACAGATCTTCATTCATCTTGTATCCCACCCCTTCTTCTTCTTCCTCTTCTTCTTCCTTTTCGAATAGCCTGGATGACCATCCTGAGCTCCTACAGAGTAGAAAGGTCTTTACTCTCTTGACTTGCCTACCTCCAACCTACCTCAGAGAGAAGAGCAACTCGAGAGAAGACGACCTTCACATTCTTCCATTTTTCGCTTAGACGACAACCTCCTCATTCATTGTTTCTCGTGTCTCTCTTCTTTTGTCCTTTCTCTTCTTCCTCTGCTTTATCTCTGCTGACGGGACTTCCATGCAAGAAGGCGACAGAAAAGAAGAAGAAGTAGAGACTGAGTAGATGTGAAGACAGAAAAATTGGCGAGGGTGACGAGCGAGATGAAAGCTAGACTCCTACGGCAGGAGAAAGAAGAAGAAAGGACAGAGAAAGAAAGAAGGCAAAAGAGAGAACAGAGAAGGAGCGAATCAAGGAAAGAAAGGAAGAAATTGATAGATGAGGCGGAAGAGATGTCTCGGTGAAACCTTGGGTCACCCTTTTTTCCTTCTCTTTATTTTGGCTGATGAGCGATCGTCCGTCGTCTTGTATCGACGTGCTTAGTCCCGTGGAAAAAGTTGATAAAGCAAGAGATTCTTCTTGAATAAGTCTACCACAAACAGAGATAGCCGCAAGATAAAGAAAGAGAAACATAGAGATACGGGAAGAAGTTCTGTTCGTTTTGTCCTTACAAAGAAAGAGATGTAGGGACACTGTCGGTCCATATATCGAGTGTAGATACACTCCACAAAACTCGGGGAGGGTGTATATATACTGAGAGATGTCTTCTTTCAGACAGAGAAGAGAAAGAAAAAAACAAAGAAGAAAGAAAGAAGGCGAGGATGAAAGTAGACATCCACATAGTATCATGAAGACTGTGAGGAGCTCTTATGACCAAGAGAGCACGTCTCATCGCTTAGGAAGAAGAACTAATAGCGAGGGACTGCCAGCAGTACAGCTAGGCATGTTGGATTTGAGCTCTGCCCCCCTTTCATCTCGACACGAAGATCATCCATTCCTTTTTGTAGTCTTGTTTTCTTCATCATCTTTCCATGGACTGTCTCCACACTCGAGCTTCTTGAGAATGAGAGAGACCCACAAAACTCCGCATGGCCGACGCATGCAAAGATGATGACTAACAGAGCAAACTCACGACATTATGGCTATCTCTTGCTTTATGTCTTTGCCTCTCATCGTCTTCTCCTCTTCCTTCGTCCATACATGTTTATCTTCACTATCTTGTTCTCCATCTTCTCCTTCTCTCGCATCTTCTTGTCTCTCTTCTTCTTTCTTCTCAAAGACTAGATGTAGAAGCAGCTTCACCTGCTGTATCTATTCATCCTGAGGTGATCGAGAGAAAGAGGCGAGAGAGAACGCCTCCTCCAGTAATCTTCCTTTCTTTTTCACTCTCTCTTCTTCTTCTTTCTTCTTGTCGAAAGCCACTGCGAGAGTTGAAGGAGAACAATACCTGATAGGAGAGCCTTATCATCGCCTTCTTCTCTCTCTCCGTCTTCTTTCTCTTCGATCTCTTCTCCCGTGCTTATTTCGTAATCGGCAGGTTCATCCGAAAGATCCCACACACACCAAGGACCGACTGGAGATAAGAAAGAAGAAGAAGATAAAGATGAGGAAGAAGAAGAAGAAAAAGAGCAGCAAGTTCCTTCTTCTTCCTTTTCTTTCTCTTCCTTTTCTTNNTTTTCTTCCTCTTCTTCTTTTATGGAGAACAATCTCTTCTATTTGGTTGAGTATACGACGTTTCTTCAATATAAGCCGAAGCTCTTGGCCACGGAAAGCTTCCTTCAGGAAAGACAGACGGATATCTCCACCATATCTTAGGAGGTAAAGACGTTCATCGCCACCATAGAGAGTTGCATGCAGTCTAAGAAAA
>NW_027160524.1:0-222 GCF_002600585.1 Cystoisospora suis
GCTCAAAATACAGAAACGAAGAACGCCCCAAAGACTAAAGCTAAGAGGAAGGCTGACCAACCTCAACAAAAACGAACTTCGGGAGAAGCTTTGGACTCGAAGGAACCTTCAGGGAAGAACGTTAAGCTCGGAGGGATCCAGTCCGTTAACAACGGCACTCGAGGTATGTCCATAAGGAAGGTGAATAACCCGTATAGTAGCTTATATCGTGTGGAGGGAAGG
>NW_027160525.1:0-156 GCF_002600585.1 Cystoisospora suis
GCTATGAATTAGCTTTTGGAAAGACCCGTGATCGGGACCGATCTTAGATAAGAAGAGGATGCATCGCCAGGGAGAGCCTCTCCTAGGATTGATTACCTTACGCTCGCTCCTCGTGTCATGAGATACAAAATATAGAGAGATACCTACAGCTATATA
>NW_027160525.1:595-1760 GCF_002600585.1 Cystoisospora suis
GCTATATATATAGATACAGAGAGTGGTAGAGATACAGGCAGCTCTATTATGACTGAATGCTTCTCTCCTGTCTACATACTGCCGGTAACATTTCTTCTCTCTCTCTTCTCCTCTCACAAGAAAGAAAGAGTGAGAAAGAAAGAAAGAAAAGAGAGGATAGGTGACTTACATCCGAAGCTATTGACCATTTTTTCGATAGCGCCAAAGGCAGGTCCGACAGTTCCAGAGAAATGAATGAGAAATTTCGTCGCGCATTGAGCGTAGGCAGCCTCATGAATGGTAAGCAGACGCTCCTACAAGACATAGAGACATACACAACCCCCTACAAGATACACATACACATCGATTGCATACATACACAGAGACATACACATATACTCTTTTACACAGACAGAGACATACATGGACATAGATATATTTTCACATGATCGTATATCCTGAATGGCTATAGAGATGAGTATGTGTATATGGATGTATCTTCATACATACCTGAGCTAGTTCAGTGAATTTGGAGGGAGGCATGATGTACTGCATGCGGAGGGCTTTAACGAGACGCTCGACTCTGAAAGAAGAGAGAAGAAAAGAGAGAAGAAGAAGAAGAAAAAGAAGAAGAAGAAAGGAATGTGTGGTGTGTGATGGCATGTAACTCCTCTAGGTCTGATGAGTGCATGCACATACCGACACACACCTCATGGAGACCCCCTATACCTCCGCCTCACCAAATACATCCATATCTAATGCATGCACAGACTTATGTATTCTTCATGTATCCTACTATGACTATCTACATATAAATATAGACATATATATATATGTGACGTATATACCTAGGAATACTGCATGGAGAACGATGTGGGAGGTTAATACTTCACTCGTGGGGGGGGCACAAGAAAGAAAGAAAGAGTGAGAAAGAAAGAAAGAAAGGCTAAAAGAGATGAGTTCACCCCATGAAAGAAGAAGCATGTGATTGACCCCCCCCTTCCATTTGCTTGGGAAGTTCAGACCTCTTCATCCTTTCTAAAAGACCGTTCCTATCAAGCATCTCCTCTCTCACATGCATAGACACTCTCGCTCTGTGTGGCCTTTCTCCTCTCTGACAAGAGACAGTAGACCACCCCAACACTCAACAGATTCTTCCTCACCTTACGACAATAGCTAATGCCAG
>NW_027160525.1:1811-2110 GCF_002600585.1 Cystoisospora suis
TCTATGTATGTAAAGACCTATTTTCAATCTAACTATCCCTAATCTCTGTCTCGATCCGACTAAGCCAGGAGTTCCCGACCTCCCGATACATACAGACCCCTGTATAGAGACACATGTAGATCATCTTTAGCGGGACTGTTGCAACTCCCTAGTTACGCGTCCGTGTATCACTCCTCCGGGCTACCACGAATGAACGAATACACAGACATACCACTTCAGATCTACTCTAAACGACTATGATTCTCCATCAATATATACATGCATATACATTAGACGTATATATGCATATCTATCTATAT
>NW_027160525.1:2157-2422 GCF_002600585.1 Cystoisospora suis
GATATAGATAGGTAGATAGATATGCATATAGACGGATAGCGTATACAGTCAGTGGTCCAAGTATGTAGATATATTTGTGTGTCCGTATAGGTTTCTCCTTACCTACGACCGATACTGATTTGAGGTGTATCGGCGAGTTGATCTTCGGGAAGTTCTTCAATGAAAGTAGTTATGATCGACACGCCGTTAGCTAGAGGCTCGACGTATTTCCTCTGGCTATAAAAACCCCACATTGTCACGCTATCCTACAGAAGAAGAAGAAGAA
>NW_027160526.1:0-209 GCF_002600585.1 Cystoisospora suis
CCCGCTCGGAGGCGTGCGTTCGGCGTGTATGCGGGGCTGGGCCAGCCGCGCGGGGGACAGCTCGGGTCCCGGCTGGTCGTGCTGCAGCCCTTCTGGTGCGGCTCGAGGCCGTTTCACCATGTCCGGTGATGCTTTCCGGCTCCAATCGAGCCAAAACGTTAGGCTTCACTAGGAGCCATCCATCTATTAAGCGTTCCCGCACTTGGAAC
>NW_027160526.1:722-960 GCF_002600585.1 Cystoisospora suis
ATGCTAGCTATGTTGGCTGCCTTATCAGTTGATTAGGTTCCTCTAGAAGCCCTAATATTGCTTATCGAAAATCCACGGACCGTAGTTTCCTCCTCCCGGTCCGTGGGCCAGCTTAGCTGTCCGTCTATTAGGCCTTGTCGTTTGGCCCTTGTCTGGTCCTTCCTTGTTATTTCGTTGTTTTCTTAACCTTTCTTGAGCTTCAAGGCTCTTAACTAGTTTCGCTATCCTTACTGTCCTC
>NW_027160527.1:0-320 GCF_002600585.1 Cystoisospora suis
CGCTAGCTCTGGGGGGACCGCTAGGGTTCCCGGTCGGCCGTGCAGGTTGCTCTGAGCATCGATCCCGGACGTTCCGTGGGCTCTCTCACCCAACTCTTGGACCAATGAGCGATTAAACCACATTAGGCACCCCTAGGTGCCGTAGTGTACAGGTTCTCACACAAGGAAAGTTCTCTATTGCACAATCATTCTTCTCTTTTCACACGACACACTCATCACGGGGCTTAGGGCGCCGGCTGGGCGGCGTTCCCGAGGGGAAATGTGGGGTTCTGCGTCCGATTTGGGCGCCGGAAGCAATGCTTCTGCACCTTGGGTGCTGC
>NW_027160528.1:0-120 GCF_002600585.1 Cystoisospora suis
ACTTCCCCCTTGGACACTCGCTCCTTTCTGAATGATGTTGCTTCTTCTCCCTTTGAGTGACTTTAGCCCTCCGGATCTCTCGTACATTCATGCGAATTCCCTTTCTGACTCCTCGTGATC
>NW_027160528.1:684-2906 GCF_002600585.1 Cystoisospora suis
GCAAGGCGGTGCGGGGCCTAGGTTCCGCGCGAGACTGCCGTGCAGTTCCCGACCCCTGCCCTAGATCACGAAAACGAGGTCATGCATCTCCCCTACGCTAAACAGGCTAAACAGGCTCCTGGCTTCCGAGAATACTTTCAATAGGTTCTCAAGGGTCCTTTCTTGCTTTTAGCCTCCCCTAGGAGGCGTCCATCTCCTTGTCCTGCTTGCGCCATGCTCTGTTCCTTTCCGGCGACGGTGTAGGCGATGCGTTGGCGATCTGCTGGGGATGCTCAATGTTCTTGCGAGGCGAGCTCGCCTTCTCCAGGGCTGTAATTCTCCCGGTATGCCCCCGCTGGGCCTGTCCTTTGATTGTAAGGCTGCTAGATGCGTGATCTGGCCGTTCCGGGCCCTTGGGGATTCCGTCCGCTCCGCCTGTCGCTTTTTCGACTTTCGCGTTCGATGTGCGTCGGTCTCGTGATCTTAGGTTTGATCCTCTGGCCTTGTAACTTTCGCGGAGCTCTTGGTCCCTAGAATTGAGTGCTACTATTGTTGGTGCGCGAGGTTTCCTTCTTCCTCTGCTGCGTCATTGCGTAAC
This sequence comes from Cystoisospora suis, assembly GCF_002600585.1. NCBI lineage: Eukaryota > Apicomplexa > Conoidasida > Eucoccidiorida > Sarcocystidae > Cystoisospora > Cystoisospora suis. The sequence continues at coordinate 1,262 of NW_027160528.1, forward strand.
CTGGGTTTCGCCTGGTCGTGAATGTTTGCCTTGACTTCGGACAGTTCACGATCGCCACTTTGGTAAAATTAGGCCACTATTTCGTGGCGATGGAGGCAGGAGTGCAAAATCCTGACACCAGGCAAGGCCGGAAGGTCGAAACCTAGACTAGGGGATCGATGCACATCGACCGCGAAAGTCGCGAACGCGACAGGCAGAACGGGCGGATCCTCCAGCGACCGAGAACGGCCAGACCACGCACCCCGCAACATAACAATCGTGAGACAGCCCCAACAAAACCATACCAGGAGAGTTACAGCCCCGGAGGAGGCGAACTCAGCACGCAAGATCAATGAGCAGCCCAAGCAGATCGCCGACGCATCGCCTACACCGTCACTGGAGAGGAACGAGGCAAGGCGCAAGCAGGAGAAAGAGACTGCCGCCTTCTAGCAAAAGCTAAAAAAAGGAGGGATCCTGGGAAACCTATTGGGAGTGTTTTCAGGGGGTCGAAATCCGTTTGGTGTAAGGGAAGTGCACCACCCCGTTTGCGTGATCTAGGGCAAGGGACAGGGACTGCACGACGGCTGTGCGTAGCACCTAGGTTGAGTACCGCCCTGAAATTAGCACAGTTGGATAGAGGAGAAGTATCTAGATATACCCGAATTAGGGCCGTAGTCGCGAGTTCAGGAAAGTCGATATTTCTCACCAAATCAGCCTAGAGCCGGGCAAGTGCTGTCTACCCTGCAACTCGCGCATAGTGAACCACGTTTTCGGCTGATCTCAGCAGTCAGGGCACTTGTGGAGCCAGTCCGAAGTGCGTTAGGAATCACGGGAGAGGCTAGGAGATATTATGACCCCGCATTCACGCGGGAATACATTTTTCGCCAAACGCGCACCCACCGGGTCTCCCGAGGCGCGCTACACCGCGCTAGGCAGCACGGCAACGGCCTGACACGTATACGTAATAAAGAAGGCTCCTAGCGGAGCCTAATGAGTTCAATAAAGATACGGGAACCTACCCAGAGCCTCGAAGCTCGAGAGAATCAAGTGAAAACAGGAAAATACGGATAAGGCCGACATAGGCCAGAGAACCAGCCTAATAGTCGAGCAGCCAAGTTGGCCCACGGACCGGAATGGCGACACTACGGACCGTGGATTTCCGGAGAAGCGTACTAGGGCTCCTAGAGGAGCCTAATCAGACGATAAAGCCTTCGAAACAATCAGACTACCCAGAGATAACATAAAGACCAGAAATCTCAACGCAGGAAATCCTCCCGCCTTAGAATCAGCATGCGCAGGGCGCCGCAAGACAACAGGCGCCGCGCGGGAGAAACAGAAGGCGATCCGGTAGGGCAAAACAAAAGCCTTCCGCGTAAATTAGGCATTAATAGATAGAAAAAGTCATTTTCTAGCCATTCAGCCATAGCTAACACAGAAAGAAATAAGAAACAGGCATGGGAACGACACTAAGACCCCGGCGAGTCACGACGGCTCGCAGGAGCCAATGCACTAGCCGGTGAATCGAGCCGGTAGAAACACGGTTTCCACCCGATCCCAGGCAAGGAACCGTGCAGAATGAAAAGAAAATGCACAATTATGCAGCTAGAGAACCCCACATCCTGCGTCCGACGCAGGAGCAAACCGAAATCCCCGCGGGCCGAGCCAG
>NW_027160529.1:0-153 GCF_002600585.1 Cystoisospora suis
CTCCTTTAACTTCTAGACGATCTTTCTTTTCAGTACTTCTCTCCTGGTTGTTTCGTTTAGTACCTCGGACGGTTTTCCTTTTCCTTTCTTGGTCCTCCGAGCTAGAGTCTGTCTCCCTAACCTCAAACCTGGTTCTCTCTCTCCCTTTCCGCA
>NW_027160529.1:713-845 GCF_002600585.1 Cystoisospora suis
ATGAAAACTACAATATGGGTTAGGTACTTTTCTTATGGACATACCTCGAGTGCCGCTGTTAACGGACTGGATCCCTCCGAACTTAACCTTCTTCCCTGAAGGTTCCTTTGATTCCAAAGCTTCTCCCGAAGT
>NW_027160529.1:1435-1623 GCF_002600585.1 Cystoisospora suis
CCCATTCACAACACTTAGTTCCTTCCGTTGGCTCTTTCTTCTTCTCTACTCCTTGACGAACTTCAGGAAGTGCCTGACTAGTCCTTTCCCCTTGAATGAAATTTCCCCAAGTCACTTCTCCTGAATTCTCCTGAATTTCAACTCGTTCGAAGGTAAGTACCTTAATGTCCCCTGTCGAATTAATTAAA
>NW_027160530.1:0-122 GCF_002600585.1 Cystoisospora suis
TCAAGCTTGGTGAACCACCGCGCCTTGCCCAATCTTTGAATCAAGTCTTGAATTCGAGGTAGAGGGTATTCGTCCTTCAGCGTGATCTTGTTTAAAGCCTTGTAATCAACGACCATTCTTAA
>NW_027160530.1:613-976 GCF_002600585.1 Cystoisospora suis
ACGTGGAAAGGTTGGTCTTCCCTTTCTAGAACTTCGTCTTCTTCTTCTGATCCCCCTTTAATTTCTAGACGATTTCTCCTTTCAGTACTTCTCTCCTGGTTGTATTTTTTAACACCTCGGATGGTTTTCCTTTTCCCTTCTTGGTCCTCCGAGCTCGAGTCTCTCTCTTTAACCTCAAACCTGGTCCTCTCTCTCCCTTTCCGCAACTTCCTCTTCTCTGGGGTCTCTTTCTTACGACAGGTACCCCTTCTATTCCATGTTAATGTCGGTAAGCTATCTTCTGAAATATCCTCAAGCTGCGCCGGTGTTGGTCGTAGTTGGATTACAGGCTCTTCGAACAATATTTCCTCTCTGTCGTTCTGA
>NW_027160531.1:0-254 GCF_002600585.1 Cystoisospora suis
CCCAGCCGTGATATCACCCCTTCTGGACGCCGAAGCTGGCTTTGCGTAGTCTCCGGACACCACGAATCATTACAAATTGGTGGGCACTGCGAGGAACCTCGACAGTCCACCAGCGGAAGTGCCACACCAGTGAGGTCAGTCACCGTGGACGGGCCTAGACCGGCCACCCCATCGAAGGGAGTCGATTGGGGGGACGCCAGCACCGACCCAGTGCTCTTGCTGAAGTCCAAGATACCAGCGCCACCCGTATTCTT
>NW_027160532.1:0-18519 GCF_002600585.1 Cystoisospora suis
ATATCTTCACTTGGCGAGACGTGGTAAAGCGCGTCAGCGTGTGGGTGTGGTGGCAGTTGCGGTTTTTGAGAGTGAAACACGAGGACTTTCGGGAAATCTTGATTCAGTCCGGTGAGTCGAAGGTAAGCGGCCCCGTTGGTCGCGAGGGTGGCGGTGTGGTGGAGCAAGCCTTTCAGCTTCGCGGCACTCTAGAGTGCTCGCGTGGGCGAAATCTACGGAACACGTGTCTATCGCAGACAAGCGATGAGGCAACAGTATAAGTCTAGACGTTGCGGGGAGCGATCGCAGTGTATGTAGCCTTGGTGAGTGTATAAGCGGAGCGGTAGATTTGGAGTGATGGGGGACGCAGAAGCCGGGGTATATACAAGACGAACGCAACAGTAGGAGCATCCCCTCGAATGCGCCCCCATGTAGGGAACACGTGTACGCAAGCCACTTTGCATGACTGCTGGTGGGGGAGCACGAATGACGACAGACGTGATCGCATTGGCATTTCTAAGCACTGGGTTAGAGACGGTGTGGTGGTGATGAGTCAGTTCAGCAGACCGGCGGTTACTCTTCACGATGTTGGGAGCAGTTCAGCAGACTGGCGATTGCTCGTTAAGATCTTGGGGGCCCTTCTCAGGCATTCTTCGCAGTTCTCAACGGACACGGGAAATCAGCAGCGCTGCACGGTTCGTGCTTGCGTTTCCTCGCGCAGGAAACGAACCGTGTCGAAGTCTGACAGGCGTATGTCGGCTGTCGCAGTCGTCACTCTGTTGCCTACCTTTGGTCGGCTGTACTAACCGTCACTGTCGCCTATCCTTCCTCGACTGTCGTAGGCGTCACCCTGTCGCCTACCTTTTTTTTTTCATCGGATGCTGCACGCGTCACTCTGTCGCCTACCTTTCGTCGGCTGTCGTAGGCGTCACTCTGTCGCCTACCGTTCGTCGGCTGTCGCAGTCGTCACTCTGTCGCCTACCCTTCGTCGGGCCACAGTCGATGCAGAATCGCCTCCAGCATTCAGCACATTACACGCCGGGAACGACAGGCATGAAGCGCATACCACTGTTGCATGCGCTCTTCAGACAAAGATCCAAAAAAGTGTATCGGCGCTGAATGCGCATGCGGGTCGTCGTTTTGCGCGAGGGCTTCGATTGGGACTGCAGGCAATCTGGCAGTCAACGCTGGGAGCTCGTTATGGTTTGAAGCCTGCTTTTCAGTTCTGCTTCATAGGTCTCCTGGAGCAGAGGCCAGATTGAAAGGCTGCAGAAAGTTTGGACCTCGTAGCTACTTTTCTGTGTCCAGAGCTCCACGTGCATCTCATTCTCCACTAGGTGCGGGCTCAAGCTGTAAAGAGTCAGCTAGTTTTCGACGGGATGAAGCATCCTTACCGAAGGAAATCTCAGCACGCCTTGTTCTCTCTTTCTATGCCTGGATGACCACGAGACGAGTTCATCGCCAAGTCCGCAGTCACTCAACTGCCACCACTCCGAAAACAGTGCTTACCGCTTGTCAAAATGACACCCGCCGGCGGGTGGCGGTCTGTGTCTGTACCTGTGTTCTCTTTATACCGTCCGTCTCCATTCCACGCTAGTGCCTCTTTTAGTCGTGATACGCCGTCCGGAAGCCTGCAACGGATACTGCCGCCCTCCCGGAGGCAGCACATCCAAGCCCCGGAACGAAACCTGTACAGCTGCAGTGCAATCCACTTCCGACACTCTGGCCCCGCCCTTCTTTCTGGAGGATGGTACTCGGCAGAAAATGACAAGAAGATCGGCGTCTTCTTCGGACTTGCCTTCTGCCATCAACTGGACGGCGCGGGCGCTCTAGCCCTGTGCCCTACACCGTACGAATCGGCATGGCAGGTACGCAGGGACTGGAAATGGCAAATCCCTGAGAAGGGAGGCGACCCGGACAGGTGGACTGTGCTGAGTCTTTTGACATTGCCGATCCGGTGGAGCGCCGGCAGCGGCTCAACTAAAGGCTTGTTACTGCCTTGTTCGGATTCCCTATCTGGGACTGCGGGACAGGGAACACATTATCCGAGGACAGCAGGTGTCCGAGAATTTGGGTTTTTGTGCACCAAGAAAGTGGACAAACATCTGAAGCTGCGTGTACACCCGAACAACATGGGTCCCTCAGACATAAGCAATCTCGTTCGTGTTGTTGCTGCCAAGCAAATCAACGATGGTGAGGACAAGGACAAGAGTAGCTACTGTACCAATCTGCACAGCACTAGGCACAAGGGACTCCGAGACACTGGGACTGTGGATCCGACATGCAGCGCAGCGTACTTACGGACCGCACCTGCCCCTCTTTGATGTTTTACGTCGGAAGCTTAGCATCTTCTGTTCCACCTCGTTGTCTTGGCATGCCCGGTCTTTGATACGAAGTAGCTCAGGTCAGTTAAGTTCGCAGAAGTGGTTAATGCTTTCCAGAGAAGTTTTGCGGTATACTCGTTGTCTTGAGCTCGCACGGATCACCTAAATAATATCTCTTGGTGCCTGCGGTTTTTCTTCTGGGACACCGCTCACGTGCCCTTTTGGGTACTTCGATGCTTCTAGCCACGGAGACCGTATCCTTGTTCATCGTTGCCGGTGGCGGAACCCGCTGCAAATGCAAAGCTAGCACGGAACTTGAGACGCTCACTTTCGTTCCATGCCGCCTCGTGGCTGAGTAGAGAAACCTTAGGCCATTGCTCGGAAGTTTCGGAGTGATTGAATTTCGCGACTATACTGCGTGCTTTTTCCTTTCTCTGTCATCTCATTTGCTGTAACACTCTCGTCTCTCAGAAAACGTCCTAAAGTAAGTACTATGGACAACTTACATGCTCCATACACAGTAGACTGGAGACCAATAGATAGGTTGGATTCACCGATCAGCAAGTGAAGCTGTAGAAACAGTGACGACGAGTGCGTCACTGCCGGAGAGGGTCTACTCTACCCGCGCCCTGACGTCTATCTTCGTCGCGGAGGAATGACGTTCCATATTGCGTTACTCAAGATTTACCTCGCGTTCTTTTGTTTGGAGAGTTGTACTATGATGAGTCGCGGTCGTGCCAGCAGTCACGAGCCGTTGACCAGAGTGTTCTTGGTTGCTCTTCACTAGCCCAGTGAAGTTCACCGTGTCAGGATGTCATAGAACACACTTTTCATCTAGGCTTAGTGATACATCGTAGAGCTGCTTTGTGTCTCTTGCTCGCTTTGAAAGACGGCTTCATTCTAATCATCAGCTCGCGTCTCAACGTTCGCCTTCAGGTGCTCTTTGGTCAGCCATCAAGCGACGAGTCCACTTCCTCAAGCCTGTGCTTTCACCAAAGGCCATTGCATTGATCGCAAACGGTTTCGCTCGCATGCACAAAAGAGATCTTGAATTATTCCTTGGCTTGGCTGAACAAGCTGCTCAACGCGTTGAGGTATCGTGCAACACCTCGCTTGTATGCTCTTTAGACTTAACTCAGTTTTTCACTTCAAGGACACTTTGGTCTCCTTTCTTTAAATTTAATATTATATGGTGCGTTACCTCATCGATATAACAGTCGATCATAATTCTATTGGGCTGTTGTACTTCCACAACGTGGGAGACAAAGGTGGTGGACTTTTCTGCGCTTTCCTTGGGCCGCTCTCCGCACCAGCTCATCAGCAAGATTTAGGCGTCCCGCCCGTCCCGTACTAACGTAGCACTTCTCTTCTGCATCTCCTGAAGTGCAGGTCAGCTTACCCGAGGGCGTGCGTAGCTACTTTACCTCTCTAGAAGGGTGTGCTTTCGAGTGCCGACTTTGTAACCCCGGCTGTGATCGTGAGCTTTTGTGCCGGGACACTCTCCGTGTGCTGGGTGTCCGTACGTCTTCAGCAATTCGAGGGTCGTGATTCTGCCATCTTCCTGAATGCTCTGGCTCGTCTAGAAATAACTTATCCTCGGCTAATGGAGCTCTTTGCAGATCATCTCATCCGGGTATGTCTTGCTACTGAGGAGAGGTGACGAAGGACTCCCAGGGGCCAGGAGATCTCTTCGCCCGTAGATACACCTTCAGATGGCTCATCAACTGACCTTTCCTTTCGAAAACACACTTCTGGAAGCTCCAGTATCCTCATTATTTTCTTTGAATATCGAGGGCGTGCGTGCTCCAGTCAAGACAGTGCTTCTTAGCTGATCTCCTGAGCCTATGGCATTCTGAGTAAAGCAGGTTTCTTCAGTGATGCCGCACAGAAAAACGTCCATGCTGTTGTTCAGAGCCGGGCGAGGCTCCGGATCAATCTTCTTTTTCGTGTCTTGAGAAATGCGTTACTTTCTTTCTTGCTTGGAGAAATACCAGGAAATTCCAGCACACACAGCTACGTATCTGCGACCGTTCTCCTTCTGAGAGACGCATGCCTGCTACTCGATGTTAGGGAGGAAAGGGATTATTGGCTGGCCGGGTATAGTCACATATCGCAGTTTGAGCCCCTATGGCCCGCTATAACCCGTAGTGCTAACGGTCCTTCACCTTCAGGCTTCTTGGCCAGACTGGTGGCACGGGGACCCTCGCCAGCTCTGTTCAGCAGCATGTGGCTCAGAGATGACATTGCGAGGAAACCTAACAGGACTCCCGGAAGGCTCATGCGCGCTGGCAGTCGCATCGTTGGCTTTCAGTACCCGGAGTGGTCTGCGACGTCTTTGCAGAGATGTGAAAGCTGCGGTTTCTCTCTTCAAACTCGTGGGTACCGGATATTCCCGTGTCGCATTTTTTTCTTTTTTTGCTTTTAGAATGACAGCAAAATCGTATATGATGAGCAGCATTTGGCCTTGATCGTAAACGCTTACGGGAAGTGAGTTTCTTGGACACCCGCGCAGCTCCGTGGTTACGCGTGTCGAATCTTCTGTCTTCATGGTCACACAGCACAGGTGTACGTATCCTCGTATGATTTCTGAGCTATCTACGGTTATCCAATTTAGTCATGTAGTGATAGTCTGGGTGACGGAGGCAGCAGAAGCAAGAAGAAGCCGAAGTTATTCACTTTTACTGTCTCTACTGCTTCGCGACAGACCAGCCAACGACTCGGCTGCTGACCGCGTGCTGGGTGGGGGGGAGGGACTCCAAGTGGGGAAGATGCATATACAATCGAATATACGCGTGTGTATTTATGGTTATATTATGAGGAACATATATATATATATACTCACGGTTACACTTGCAGCTCGGTAGTTCATCAGTTTTGAGGGGGCTATACAGGTTGGAAATCCCTTTGGAGTTCAGGCATGCGGGGCCGGTCTACCGGTAGCAAACGGCATACTTTTCTTCCAGTGGCTTTTCCTGTGAGTTCAGAAGCGTCCGAAGAAGACAATTTTGTCTGCACACTTTGTTGGCCAACTGGTGCGGTGGGGCCGCGCCTTCCAAACGGGGTATTTCCAGTCCGGCTGTCAGTGGCTGTGGCGCGTCGTCCGGAGAGCATTTCACTGCTACTTTTTTTGGTTTGTATGCAGGCTTTCCGAATGCGAGACAGCTTGTGCACTGTTTGGAATCCTGGCGCGACGGATCGAGCGACAGGCATTGGAGTTCACGCCCCAGGGCCTTGCTAACGTCGTTAACGGGTGCGGGGCGCTCCAGCTAGGACATCGGCGCCTAGTTTTATGCATATGTTCAGTGCAGGGCAGAAGCAGTGGGCTGAATCTGCAGTGCAGGAGTATATGACAGACAGGCGTAGTGATCACTGGCTGGTTTTCGGAGATGTCGGCACTTGGTGAGTCGGAATCTCTATACCAGTGTAAGAGAAGCAGACCCCCAGCATCTCCTAATGGAGATCTACGAGAATGAGTGGTGCCACTGGAAGTTGCGGAACTAACTCTTTTCGTGGCACTACTGGTTTCGCGGTCCCACCTTGTTGCTAAACTACTTCGACTTCTGTGAATGAATTGGTCCGGCTCCTTAGTGCCTCAACAGGGCTCTTTCCTCTAATCAAGGTAGAGCTGGGCGCATGTCGCTCGCGTCTTGCTGCGTTTCTTACGGGAACATCTATAGTAGCCAGGCAGTCCAATAGTTTTGTGTTCGTATGACCCGCCCCCCGTTCTTCTCTTTGGTCCGCATACCAAGGGTAGCAACTACATTGTGAACACAGTAAACACAGAACTACTTTAAGCTTTGCACCAGACTGCTTCTGACGTCAGAGGGAGGCTGCGTACGTGTCTTCTTGGTCAGGTTCTACCGCGTGGCTTACAGGGACGACCCGATGATGACGGCCTTGGTTCCTGAGGTGCTGAAGAATGCTCAGCAGTTTGAGGCGCAGCATGTGGCGAATTTGCTTCAGGGCTACGCATGGCACCAGGCTGCCCTCGGAGGCGTGGCAATGCGGACAGGGAGCTTACACAATCAGGTCTTGACGTGTCTTGCAAAGCAAATAGTGAGCCTTCTAGAGCACCATTTTTGCGTGAGTGGGACAATCTCGGTCTGTTTGCGAACACCGACACCGGTGTGCTGTTACATACGGTCACCCCTTTGAGTGCGCCGAGCTCCATAGGTTCCTGCCTCATCCTCGGTGTGAGGCCGGTCACCGGACCCGCTATCTAGAGCCCTCCTGGGCTTTGACAAGTTTGCGTCTGCGGTGGCTAGTAATCTTTTTTTCAGTCGCCAAGTCTTTATTCTGTACGATAGCCGTGTGTGGTAATCTTGCAGCCGCGCATACGCCAACGTCTGGGACCCGTTGAGGCTGCTGCGTGTGCGAGCGCTCTGGCAACCAGCAGTATCGAGGTACGCATTCAAAAGGAATCAGCTGAGCTAACGTCCTTTCGTTGATATCTACTGAAGCGCCCGCACGCCCGATATGAATGAGCGGGGTCGATACCTGTCCGTGAACTCATGCATACTGAATCACCTCGTATGGGCAATTACAGATGCGGTTTCACAGTGACGGCACCATGTTGATACCTTAGCTCGACAGCAGAACGTCCTACGCCTATGTATACAAGACACTTCAGTTCACACATCGGCGCGCGTATGGATAACGAAGACGAGACCGTCCTTTTCGAAGGGCTCCTCGGTGTCACGTACCTTGTATGTCTTTCTTGGTGCCTCTTTGGATCTGAACTTTTGAGCCAGAGCACGCTGGTTTACTTTCGAGAGAGCTTCACGATTGCTGGGGCTGCAGAGTAGGGATCGGTCTTGATTGCATACCGCACGCGTACTCGGACCAATCCCGCGTCACTGTCAATAGTGACCGGATAGTAAGGTAGTTCCAGTTTTGGACAGTAAAATGCGATGCGATTCTCGTGCAAGTACTCGACAGGCCCGGTCTGTTTGGTTGTCACCCTGTATACAAAGGTGTGTCGGTACACAGATATTTGTGCTTTTGCCACTATTCTCCTGAGCGCGAGATTTAGTTGCGAAGCAGACTGCTTTGCTTATTTGGATATCCGGGGAGCATTCTAGCCGTCCAGCTGTCCTTGTTTTCACCCGTTGCTTTTCCTCGTTGTGATGAGCAGGACAGGACAGCTGTGAAAGTGATCAGTGATATCATCGCGGAATGGAGAACGTCTTGCCGGCCGGACCAGTTTGCTCTTATATTATACTCTCTAAGCAAGCTGAAACATCTTTCAGCAGGTATGGCTTCAGGTGATCTCCCGGTCGTCGAAGGGCCCCAAGGTCCTGCTTCAAGGCAGTGGGAGAGAAGCTTCATCAACGTGTGCCGAAAAGTAATGCCGAGAAGGAGACTTCAAGCTTTCACGCATGGAGTACATACCCGTGCTTACGCGGGAACCCCCCCCCCTCAGAGAACTGCTACAGCGCGGAGCCAAGGCAACTCAGCGCGGCCAGCTGAAGTGTTAAATGAGACGACAGATTTGGTGGATTTCATAGCGTATGTAGTCATAAGCGCACAACACTTCGGACGTTTCCTGCTGGATCTAGTGAGAGTGCGATGCCTGAGACAGTGTGCCGGGCGCCTTGTCAAGGCTCTAGATTTTTTCCCGTGCACCTCTGGAACTGGACGCGCGACGTAGTTTTGTGGTGCCGCTTCGACACTCAGGCATTTGTCCTCTGCGTCAAGCACGAGAACATCCGAACTTCCCTCACAGTTTCTTTTGGTGCGTTGCAGAGTTCTTCCCGCAAATGACTCCAGCAGTCCTGACCCGTCTTCCAGAGTTCAACGAGCAGTCGCTCGTTATGCTACTGCATGCATACAGCAGAGTAAGTCGAGGTGGGACATTGCCCGCGGCTGGTGCCGGCCGGAGGCCAGATCCAGGCAACTGGGGAGCAAGATATATTTTCTTTATACAAGTTCAAGCACAGGTCCATTTTTGCAGCAGGCTGTTTTTCTTCCTTCTTTTTCTAGCAGAAAAGGTGTGCTACTGAAGACACTCCCAAGCCAGGTCTGTCCAAGCGTGCCTCTGAGAAGTGACCGAGAGAACGCGCACGGCACTGGCCGGGCCCACCGGACACGCAATCAAATTTACTAGGAGAATAAAGCCGTTTCCGTCTCAGTGAACTGACCATTCAAAAAGCATGTCACTCTTGTGGTCAGTCGTTAACGACCCTAGTGCACTCGCACACGCCCAGAGGGCAGAGAATCGTTTCGGGCTATGATGACTTGGGTCTTGTTTGTTCTTTGCTCGAGACCAGGTGAGTATGCACACCGGCTGAGTTGAACGCAAGCCGGAAAGATTTCGAAAGCGGTAGTGCGGCAGAAGTTCCGAGTAGAGCATATGCCTTTTCTCAGCACGGTTACATTGATTTGCTTGATGATGACCTCATCGGATGTCAGGTGTCCGAGTTTTATGTGTATGTTCGCAAGGCACATGTAACTGACGGCACACTCTTGTCGGCCCTGAGTAGCCGTCTTAACCCTCAAATTGTCAACGAACTACCCACCCACGCCGCCGTTATGACGCTGTACGCCCTTGCGTCTGTAGGACTTCGTTCTCCATTGACTGAAGCTCTGCTCACTCGTTTGGCTGACGCGGGTCATCCTCAACGGCTGGCGAAGGGTGCAAAAAGTTCGGAATTGCTGAGAAGTCCCAATATCTCGGATGGAAACCCCAGTCCTTCACCAAGGGCTTCCTCCGTTGATGGTGAGGCGCCAGTATCTGCATGCACACGAGCCTCTCTCTACCCGGTAACGGTTGTTGCTACAAGCGACACGACCAGGTGGTCTGCTGAAGGTCGCAATCTAGGAGCTTCTTGTCTCTCTTCCTTTTCTTCAGGGGACTCTTCGTCTTCAGACATCTTTCTACCGGATCGTTCTTCTTCCACCTTACACTCTTCGTGCGCTCTCCCAGCCTCCCCTGCATCGTCGTCGCCTTGCTCGTCTCTCCCGGCGGTAGCAGGGACTTCGTCCCTTCTCTCTTCTTTCTCTCTTGTCCGTTCTCTCGCCTGTGATAACCAGTCAACCCAGGAAAGAGTGCCGGTCAGCTCGCCGAGCGCGTCACCCCCCCTGGGGTCTCAAGCCCGGATTCCTTGCACGTCCCGGGGTCATGATCATTCAAGAGAACGGAGCGAGCGCGCCCAGCCTCTCCTGCCTGCTAATTATGCTGGAAGCATCATGATGTCGTTGCTAAAACTTGGAGCAAGCGACCGTGTCGATATAATTCACCTTGTCTGCGGTAGGCGATATACATTGTGAGCCCCGGAAGTAGCATCTGCTTGATCCAGGGGGGTTTCGGTTAGTTTAGCGTGCTGACTACACTTCCTGCCTGAATCTTTTGACGGTAGTGGAGGGTTCGCCTTTTGGGTGCTTTTCGGCTTGTTCGAAAGACGAAGACGCTAAACATTGTAGCTATCGATCCAAGGGTCCTCTTCGAGAAAAATAGCCCCATCGGGAATTTCTTTAGAGATAAGTTCCGCGACGTTCAGGTGCGTCGTTGCCTCTCCGGTGCGTGCATCTGCCGGTGTCTGCTATCGTTCTTCCGGTTTGGCAGACTCTATTTTTGATAGCTGTTTTTTTACAGCCGGCTGACTACGGGCTCCGGTGGTGTGCTGCCACTACCCGATAGGTCGCCACGGCTCCTCGTGCTACCAGATTTCTTTTCTCCGTATATCTGTACGTACAGTTTCTCTCTGGAGACATATGCTTGCTTCGTTCTCAGTTTCGCTTCCGGTGGAAAATCATAGAGTTTTTCCGTCCGTCGTTCTGCGGTATGTTGGCTGTGACTCGATGCAGACACCGTTTCCACTGCTCGTCCTCAATCCTTGACGCCACAGCAGCTTGCAAATATCGCGTACTGTTTGGCTCATTTTGCGCAAGCCAGTCATTTCTGGAAAGGCCTTTCAGGAGTGTCTTCTGCTGAGAGTCCGGGAGAGGGCCGCGGTCCCAGTCATCAGGAGATTCAAGACAACGAGGTGCTGGTTCAATCCATTATAGCGAGCTTGGAAGTTATAGTTTCTCATGCCCTTCTTGACATGGATAAGGTAGGCTCTTACAGGGCACGTCAGAACCACACAGGTCCCGATGGCACCCTGTGGACGAAAGATGAGTCCAGATTCTTCTTGAGACACTCTGTCGGCAAGACATCAGGTGACTGAAGCAGTCTAGGAATGGCAAGGGGGAGAGGAAGCAGGCTAGTTCAATCAGTCCCTGCACAGCTAATTCGGGGGTGGCTGTTTTGAGCTCGACCCGGATTATATTTGGCATTACCTTTGGCCAAGACGTCGAAAATAGCTCTAGTAATTACGGAGTAGCGTGCGAGTTGCTTATGCAGACAGAGTCAGCGGTACAATACCGAAAGACCCAACAGTGACGGTCTGCCAAATACAAACACTTCCAGTGTGCTGTTGTCGTGCACCGTCACATCAGAGACTAATTTCTCGTCTTCTTTTCTTGTGCATTGTCTGTATCAGTTTACGCCTCAGCTGCTCAGCAGTCTGTGCCTCTCTTTGGCGTTCCACGAGCGCGGCTTTCTAGAACTCCGTCCTGCCACCAGGAAGTGGTTTTCGGCCGTCTTTCGGCGACGTAAGCTGAGCTGTCGGCTGCACGTGAGAAAGTTGTTTTTCCGACGCGTGTAATCCAGCGTTACGGAGTAACGTAGAAGGGCGAGACCTCCTACCTGCCTGCGGGACCAGAGATGTGTCGAGAAAGTGCGGTATTGTGAAGTGTATCTTCCACCTTAGAGGGACTTGTCATTGGCTTGTCTTCCGGTCTCAGGAATGTTTACGTTGAAACAAAGAGTGCAGTCGTTCGATGGACTTTGGCTTGTCAGCGGGGGAATTCCCTTGCATCTAGTAGCGTGTTGGAGATCCGTGCGAAGAAGGGAGAGAATGGATACGGTCCGTCTAGGAGTGCATGGGGGTGATGTTATTAGGTACTAGTTTGGCGCCCAACGTCCGGGATTGCGTTTTATGCCTGGTTGTCTGCCTCCACACATTATACATGGGATATAAGGAAGCACCTGAGTGAGTGTATGACGGCCATCTGCTGTCTTCCTAGACGGCACGGAGGACGAACAGAGAGTGTGGAAGCTTCTTCTTGTATTCAGGCTCGGGCTGTGTGATGCCAGCACAAAAATACTAGACGTGTAAGGCTCATGGACGAGCCAGGGACGTCCGTCATTCTAGGCGTGGCAAACGGGTCTCTTAGCACCAGGGGTGTGGAGATCGTGTGTGGTTGCAGATGTCCGTATTAAACACAGTTTTTTGTCCGAGACGTGCCAACGGTACGTCCAACCCTGTCAAGGCGAGGTTTTTAAAACACGGAAAGGTGTTCCTGTCCCAGACGGAAACTCGAGGGAAACCGCAGTGGTCTAAGGGAATAAGCGTCTTAGTGATGCCTCCTTCCCTTCTAGGCGCTCTCTACGTCGGCGCGGCCGTGTTCTACAATCCTGAGTCACGACGATCGTCAGTGTGGTTACCCCCTGGTAATGCTCAAGGCTTTTCACGGGGAGAGCATTTGTTGATTTTCCTGACGCCTTTTTTCCGCAGTATCGGTTGCTCTCGAATCTTGTTCTCCCTACGTGGCGACTGCTTTTCTCGGGGCAGCTGCCACGACTTGTTCTTCGATCCCCTTGGAAACCTTGCGACCTTTGATTGTTAAGGTCGGACATTCGCTTCGCAGTCTCAATGTGCTTGCCTTCCTTCAAGTTCTGGTAAGTGTAGGACGAGGGAAGTCTGTCTGGAGAAACCCGGACGGAAAATCATGGATTTGTGTCGACGAATTGCTAGTCGATAGTTTGCAAGTATCACATTATATGGCCGATCGCTTTCTTCGGTATCCTCTGACCGATGTTTGTTCACCCGACTCCATTCGAACTTCCACCTGCCGTCCATGCCAGCCATTAGTGCTTGGATTATCTGCAAGCACAGATGTCTCGCATGCTGTTCTTTTCTTGTACTTTTACTCCATTTGCATTCTCCTGAGGCTCCTAACTGAGGCCCCCAGGCTTTTTTGAGTCGCTGTAGAGACACGATCACTGAACACTTTCGGCAGCCTTCTGCCTTTGGTTAGCGGTTACCATTGAGTCCCTTCACTTCTCTGCTGGCCCCCGTGCCAACTAGCCTACGTGTCAGCGACTTTCTATTGCGCCGGTCCGCGTCCTGAGTTCCCGCTCAGTCTTATGGAAGGTGCGACAAGGTGGTATACGCTCTTCGCTCTCATCGTCTTACCGGATAAACAAGCTGAGGCCCGCGCCGAGGCCAGTAAGGACCCTCGAAACACTATTGGAAGCCTGGAGGGGCAGAATCTCGTGGGGTTCCGTTTCACACTTACGTTTACCGTCGTCTGCCTTCAGTCTTGGCCCCTGCCTCCATGAAGCGTACTCGGGGCTTTCTAGACAATGACTGACGTTCCTGTGAGGCCACTTACTATCGCCTCAGCACGCGGTCAGCTGTACAGGACCGTTTGTAGGTAGCAGGATCTCTCAAGCGTACACACCCGGCAGATACGGCGGCGCACACTCACTCTCGGATCATCTGTGTGTGGTCGCTTGTTGCTGTGCAGTCAGGAGTTACGGCGATGCTGTCTTCTGCTTTCGTTGAGGGACTGAGAGAAACTCAGAACGACTCGAGTATCTTTTGGCCTTCTGCAGGGAAACCAGGAGCGCCCGTCTCACGCATGCGTCTGACTGTTCAGCAGGATCTCTTGACAGGATTACTTTCAGCATGCCAAGAAGAATTGCTGTGCCGTATAGCTTCAGCTGATGTTGCCATTCTTTTTTCCTCTGCTCAGATTCTTGCGTCGGTACACCCGCTTGTTTATCTTCCGTACGCTAAGTTCAAAGGGATTGAGGATGGCATCCGAGACGCGGTATCTGCTAAGTCCGTCTTCTCTTCGCAGTTAAAAAAGACAGGGAGCGGGGAGAGCACTGTCAGCTCCGCTCAAGTGAGTCTTAGAAAGGAACCCGGTTTGCACACAGATCCCGCGTGTAGAGAAGCTGATTCGAGACAGTTTACTGCGGAGGGCGCATTGAACTGTTCAGATACTACACCGTCTCGCAGTCGTGACGGTCGCTCAAAGTCTTGCCCGTTCTTCGTGGATTCCCTTCGGCTCTTCCAGCCGTTTGATCTCTTTACGGATGAAACAATCTCTTTCGTCAAGGCTAACGCAGCTCCAATACCACTGCCTTGTCAGAGTCCTGAGGTGCTTCTCGGTCATTGGCGCGAGCAGCTTCTCCCCAGCGCAGTCGCACTTGATGCTGCTCAGTTTGTAAGTGCCAGTGCAGACGGCAGCAGGGTCGAAGAACCGAAGCACCTACCAAGGGACAACCATGATGGAAGCGAGACTGTGCTTGTTGGGGGGCGGGTTGCGTCTGGTCAGCCGCGCGACGAAGCCACGAGGACAGTTTCCATGTGTGATTCAGTCTCCGCTTCATCAGTGGATCTCGGTACCGAGGAAACCAAGTTTGCACGGGCCTCTGCTTTTGAGGCTCAGCCCGGACTTCGTGCCACTGTCAGAGCGACAGAATTCCTTCTTGAGGAGCAGCGGAGGTGCCTCATTGAAGTGCCGCAGGAACTTCCCCATAGTGAGCTGAGACATGCAGGTGGCACGCACCAGACTGCCGCGAGAGGCGTGGGGCCTGACTCGTATCTTGATGATTCTAGAGCGGGGCATACTTTTGTAACTCCATACGAGGTTGTGGCACGTTTGCTCAGGTAAGAACCGAAGGTTTTGTCCTCGGTAAACCATGTATCTGCAAAGCTCTGGAGAGGAGGGGCCTAGGAGGGAATGCCTGGTTCGGACTGAGCAGTGGCGGCTCCGACTCCCGTCTGAGTAGTCACCGGGGCATTACTCCGCTGTTATTGCGGGAGCCGCAGCTTTGTCAACCGGTTAAGGGAAAACGTCTTGGATGTAGGTTCACCAGAAATGCTGTGTACGCTGACCTGACCCTGTGTTTGGCAGAGAGATGGTCCAGTCTTTTTTTTATGTCTTGAACGCACATAGGCAAAGCAGCTATTCACGCGCACGAGAGTTAGGGGTGGATGTGTTAATCGTTCAAGCTGACGGGGGCTGGACTAGGGCAGGTGAAGGGCCAGAACGGTTGAAAGTTCACCCTGCAGTTCAGGCTCCGCAGTACTGAGATGCAACTCACCACAAGACGTCATGGAGGAGTCGAGCCAAGGTGCATGCAACTTTGAGGCGCTGTGTGTTAAATCCTCATGGCAGCACGGTCTCTGGCCTATTCTTAGCCTTTTTCTTCGTTACGACTAGAACTGCGGAGTACCTTTGGATACGCTCAGGGATACCCATGAGTAGAAGGTGCCACGCACTGCTTCGGAAGCAAGCGGAATGAAGGCTGGGGGCTCGTTCCTGCATTTTTCAGATACTCAGAAACGAAACAGCGTCTCAGTCAAACCAGAGCAGACGAGCGCGTAGAGGCAAGCGCGGCGGCATCAAGCCTGACTCCGATTGCTGTTCCCGGGAGATCTACGGAGGCCGCAGTTGAGTTTTTAGCCCTCGTCGTTGCAAGTCTGGCCTCAGCAATCAGGCGCCACGTCTTTCTGTTTGATCCTCTTCTCTTGGCCGCAGCAACTCGGGCAGCTGGAGAGGCAGGTAAATGCGCTGCATTTGATCGTGCCGTAGTTATAGTGCGCGTCGGAACTGAAACGTGTTTCACGCAGTTACTGAGTAGAAGCCGGGACAAGTGTCTGAGACCGTTCTAGCTTCCTCCACACGCGTGTTAGCGGTGGCTCAGAATTAGGGGCAAGACGCAAGCTCGTGAAATTTGTGTTTTTGTATGAGTAAAGCAGGAGATCTTGCTTGTTTTCAGAGAGCGAATAAAACTCCCTGTGACCTCTATACGTGTGTGTGTAAATTGTTTCAAGAAAGCAGCAAGTCATGACTCTTTCCATCGGTCAGTGCGAAACAGTAGTAGATGGGGAGGCACTTTAGCTCAACAAGTATGGAATAGAAAACACTTACAATACACAGCGATTTCGCGGTCTCTGCATTAAATGTCGGACCTACGCTTCGCTGCAACCTTGCGGGCGTGTACTTTTGTTGCACCAGGCTTTCAGGACCCCCATTTCTATGCTACTAGCATCGCTCGCATTTCCGCAGTCATTTCTCACCACCGTTCGCAAGCACAGTCTAACGAAGGAGTACACTCGGACGGCGCGCCAGGTTCCCCTGAGGATCTGTCGACGATACCGATCGAGGCCTTCGCGGATCTTCTAGACGGACTAGCAGCGGCATCCTACAAGATGACAGGCGAAGAGTGTGGCTTGCTTGATTTTTTGAGAGATAAGCTAGACCATATCGCTTCCAGTGTGAGTATACCGCACGTTAGTTACCAGTTCCGGAGAACGCGCAATCAAGTGCATCAGTTGGCTATCCTGACCTGTGAATCTTTGAGCAGTCCGAGCACGTGTGAATCCATGGAGATTCAGGCAAGTTTGGTTCACCGCATTCAATTTCCGTTGGTACGAGTGAAAAGGCTCAAGGGGATTGTTCATTTTGCACACGAGCAGCTCGGCCTAACCGCTCCACCAAAAAAGGATCCTCTCTTTTTTCTTGTTAAAGTAAATGTAAATTTAAATCGGCATGTGTTGAGTACATATTCTTGTGGAAAACTAGGTTTCAGAAAAGGAAAAAAGAGCAGCTTTTGCCACGCTGCACCAACAATGTCGCAGATTCTCCAAGAGAGACGTGGTCCTCCTAGAGTGTCGGGACTGTGTAAACCGGTGAGCCGCAGAGCGCGTTCACACACCTGTGGAGTGTAGGAGTCCGAGCTCGTGAAGTCCGCGTCACAGTCCGATTGTCGTGGATGGAGATTCAGTCAGCTTTCCCTTCGGACGCCTGTTACAGAAGAGCATTCGTTTTCGCTTGTAACGTCCCCGTTACAGGGCAAACTGATGGCGCCAGAATATATTAACCGCTAGCACCGAACATGCCACGCAGTCCACACTCTTTCCACCCCTACACGTGCCGCCCTAAGTTGTTGAAACTGCACTGAGTATATACGTCTAAATGCGCCCGAGTCTCCAGATAACACAGAGAAAAGGAACGTTCTTCCCGCCGGGCCGTACTTTGTCCCGGGCCTCCCCCTGATCGCCTGAGTCCTTTAGCTCCTTCAGTTTTCCGGCGGGTCGGGTTGTTGCGTGTCGGTGTCCCGTTTACAGCACCATTTGCTCCCTCGTCTCCTTTCCTCTCTCCGACGTGTCGACGCCCTGGACGAGCCTGTGCTGCTTTTCGTTTTACACCGACAACTATCGCTTATTCTCAGCCGACTACGCCGTGTCCGTGCGTACTCTACCGTCCACACGCCTCATCCCCTCTTTTCATTCGGTGATCCCGTCCCGTCTGCAGCCTGCAGTTCCTTAGTCAGTACAGGCGAACGTGGTAGCTTTTGCTCTGCCGGGAGCGACCAAACTACACCGCAGCAGGAGCAAGAACAGTCCGGTTCTCGAGGCCAAGTATCGTCACTGTCACTGCGGGCGGCAAGACCTTCGGAGGGATGCGCGCCGGCCTCTATAGTTTTGCATCCTCTTGTAGCTACTTTGTTCTCAGTATTCTCCACGCCGCCAGCAGCTAAGCGTCTAGCAGACGGCGTTCTTCAGCTTTCCACGGGCGTTCGTTCGGATATCCGTGTAAGCTCTCAGCTTGCCATGCAAGGGAAAGGGGGCGAAAGAACGGGTGAAGCTGATTTTATATCTGGTGAAAAATTGTCGAGCAAAGGTCTGGGCATCAACGGGTCTGTCCCGACGTTCGATTCTCTCTCAGAAATGCTTGAATCATCACCAACAGATTTCTCTCTGTTTGCTACGTCGACTTACATGTCGAGCATTAATTTTCTGTCCGCGTTGATGATCTGGCTTTCGCGGGCACGCCTACACGGGGAAGTGGAATTCACTCACCATCTGAACTTGGGCCCCCTGCCGGCTGAGTATGTTCCCCCGGTGGGCCGATCTGCAGCCGGTGAATGTTGTGTTGCAGAGGGATTTTCTGCAGACAATACTACGTCGTTTTCGCTCCTGGCCGGGGTGTCTTCTCACCTCTCTTTGTGCCACTCGCCCGTTGCAGAGCGAAACTCAGGCACCGGAAAAGATGAGATGACAGTTTTTCCTGGAAGCTCACACCATGTGTCGGCAGGCGGGCGACAGATGCGCGGTACCCTGCACTCATCTCCAGTCGCCAGGCTTCTTGTTCCTTCATTTTCATGTTTTAGGGATATGCTGCATTGTTTCGCGTGTCTTTCGAGGCGAGTTCTCTCTCCTCTTCATTTACATGCCGCCGCCGCGTGTGCCGAGTTTCTAACTCCACCGTTGCCTTCTACAAGTCCTGCGCATTTGTCTCCCGTCTGTGCTGGGCTGCGCGCTCTTGGCAAACTGCTTTGGACGTCTGCGCACCGAGGCCACCGGAGCCGTCTGGATCGGGAAGCCGTCGTAGCGAGTCCGTTCCAGAGTGGAAGTACTGAAGCCCTGTCCTCTCAGGCTTCACGACCAGAAGGCAGCTGTGCAGGCGATGGCAGGGACAGCGCGCGCGATTTACTGCACCTGGTTCAGATCACCCTAGGGACTCCGAGAGTCTTCAATGTGACGGGGTACGAGCTTGTGTCACGAAAGGGCGCGGAGGAACTTTCATGGAAACTGGGGTCTGAAAAGGACTGCGAACGTCCTACCCGTAGAACGGCGCGGCTAGAGTGTTCTAGTCCGGCGCGGAGTATCCCAGATCAGAAGCAGGGGCATTGCCGGTTACCGTATCAATTCCATCACCGTCTGCTTGAGATTCTCTGTAACTACGACCTAGGTCGCGTGCTGACTCAACGGGCGGCGTTCTATAGTGGGCCCGGGAGCGGCGGTTGGGAAGAGGTACCTTGTTCCCCTTTCGCTTTCGCGCAGTCTGGAAATCTGCAAGGAAGTCTGCTGAGTTTTTCAGAGGTCGGAAAATCCGGTGGTGAAGGCAGCGCAGCGGACAACGCAAGGGATAGTCCCGAGACGGTAGGAGCACGCCATTCTCAACTTCAGCAGGGTCGTGACCAGCTAGATGATATCGAGTGTAAACGGCTTCATCGTGAAGGACTTCTGGCGGTTTTATCGGCTGGTGACAGGCTACTGGGATGCCTCGATGACCTCATTTATAGCGGCCAACGTGGAGGAAAGCTGCTATTGGCAGATGCCATAAGTGTGGCGTTTTGGTGCTGCAT
>NW_027160532.1:18539-20809 GCF_002600585.1 Cystoisospora suis
ATGGACACACTGCTGGAACAGACCACCGGGAGCAACGGGGACCTTACGAGCAGATTGGCGACCAGCGAGCAAACGAGTGGGAGGCCTCACAAGGGGAAAGCGGATGAGAGAGTGCCCCGGGCAGGTAGTAGCCCAGCGGATAGCCTAGGTTCCACAGACGTGAGACCGAGGTGCCTTGACAACCAGAGCCTCGAGAGGACACTTGGACGCTCTCTGCTGGCTGCGACGCTCTGTGCCGCGCCTGGCAGGGGAAAAGCGAGAATGGAGTTGACGGGAGCAGAGCGTGAGAGAATATTGTTGATGATCCACGGCGAAGACAGGAGCTTGCTGCTTCTCGTGCAATCGTAAGTCAGTGGCACAGCAGAAGGCAGTTGGCGTCTTTGTCCTGGAGACATCTCGGCAAGGATCACAACGCAACCACACAGATCACTATTTCATCCGACGTCGTGCCCTCCCAGTATCCGTAAGAACAGGGCACACGCTTAACCATGGACAGCGGCATGTGGGTAGCTGAGCTGTTCGTAGTGAGGTCGGGAACGAACTGCCGTTACCGACACTTCATGTTGCAGAGCTTAGTGTGCGCTAAAGCTGCTGGCTTTGCCCCGCGTTCTCTCGAAGTTTCGAAAGCAAGAAGCATGAACCTTGTGGTAGCGGCGGGGCGAGCTCTTCCGGGCAGTGACACACCGTGGATGATCAACGATGACCTGCAACAGCAGAGTCCGCGTACTTGGTTCTCGGGTACCGCATGTCTGACCAGTAGGTCTCGTCATTCCACCTGCGCCGAAGGGTTTCATCTGGCTTCTGGCATGTCACGTTCTCTAGAGGTGGTCACACTCTGAACTGTGCCTTGTGTCCCCCTCAGGTGCCTTCGCCTTGAGGCCCCTTCCTTCTACGCCGCCCTTCCTTCGGGTGTCCAGCAATTCCTGGGAGTACTTTCTATCGCATCTGCTACAGCGAGATAAAAGTTTCCGCGTGCGGGGGCCTGGCTGTGAACCCCCCCCTAATAACTTCTCGTAGTGCGTCTCTATCTCTGAAACGCCTTGGCATTCTCTGCGCGAACTTCGCGACACTTCGTGAGGGATTCCAACGATTCTGCTACTCACCCGAGCCTACGTGAACCGTCCCATCCGTCATGCATCTCTCGAGGAAGTCAAGTGTGCGGCGCCTGTTGACGCCAAGGGGACGCTTGGCGAACAGTGTTGTAGACCCTGTCGACGGTCCAAGTCATATCAGTCCGTAAGATCTGTTCGGGTGCCACAACTATTGCAGATGGTACTACTTCCGGTTGTGGCACTCAAACCGAACAAGCGCGGAGCTAAAAGGTGAAACAGCTAACAGTCAGATTTCAGCCTCGGTTTCTTCTGTCTGAATCTGTGGAGAAAGAAGAGTTCTGCTCGGTCTGATACTCTAGGGCAGACGCTCCGGCAGTGGCAGTTCAGATGCAGATACTACCTGCGTTTGATATCTCGCAACGTTCCATATATTTTTGAGAGGTCCGAAGCTATAGCGGTCTCTCGCAGTGCAGCGAAGATACAAGCACCAGACACCAGACGTGAGACGGGGTCTTCACATCCTTTCTTGTCTGCTCTTGGCCAGCAAGGGCAGGCTTCTCTACTTTCGAGGTACCCCGAAGACTGTGTAGACGTCACCAGATGCAGTGCACGTCGTCGCAGCGCCCGCTGCGTTTCTCTATCCACGAGGCGGGCCTTTAGCGGCACCCTTCCGGAAGTGCCAGGAACTTCGGATAAGCAGCCATCGCCGGCCGAAGTTAGTGCTGTTGCCCTATTTGCTTTCATTGAGCCGACAAACGTGCGGCTTCCAAACTCTACACGGCCAGCATCGGCCTATTTGCACGATGTATACATATGGTTCTCATTCTTAGACTGCATTGCCATGCTGTAGTGATGCCGGCAGTGCTCTGGCAGGTGGCTGCAGTGAATAGTGACGACCTTCGCACCCTGTACGGCAGAGGAAGCTTTTAACCTGGCTCGGGCGGGTGCGCCGTCGATGGGGCACAGGAAACAGACACAACCCCGCGGCAGGCTGCCGGGCGCAGAAGAACAGGACGTTGACGAAGGCTCTGAGGGCATAGTAATGTTGGACAAGGCTTCAGCAGTTTCGGGTAGCACCTCCTTCCGTCTGGGCGCCCCAGTAAAACGGTGAGGCAGGTTGTCAACGCAACATGTTGAGACCTCTCACGGCGACAGCGTCCTAGCTTCCGTCCTACGCCTGACGGACCGTAGCGGAGGGTGTAATGGACGCCGCAATAT
>NW_027160533.1:0-333 GCF_002600585.1 Cystoisospora suis
TTAGCCTCCTGGCTAGCTCCTCTCTCTAGGGTGGGGCCCGCTCCCGGCGGGCCCGGTCGCCGCTCGTCGGTCGCCCTGTGGCGGTCGAACTCGAGCAGTTTTCCCCGACTTCGTGCGGTTTCTTCTTGATCTGTCCCCAAATTCGTGTTCCCTGCATTCCAAACTCCTAGTGTTTGGTGGGATAGATGGTCCGGCTCCCGATCCTCCGGGTAAAATAGCTCGTTGCTTCTCTCTCTCGCTTGCTCGGGCACGCGGTCGTTATTGCCCGTTTTCGCCGATTCGAGCTGCCCCGATAGGTGGTTTCTCTGCTCTCTTCCGGCTTTTCCGGCCGTT
>NW_027160534.1:0-303 GCF_002600585.1 Cystoisospora suis
CAAATGTTAAGATGTACATTATTAGGTAATGATAAGGGATGGGCAAAGGTCTTGCCGCTGCTCGAGTTTGCGTATAACAGCACGCAACACTCGAGCTCGAAGCAAGCCCCGTTTGAATTATTGTACGGTTTCGTTCCACCGAAACCGATTTGTCAGAAGTTGAATTTGCCAACCGCAACAGCGGTTGATTTATTGCCTTTTCAGGCAAAATTAAAGTTAGAATTAGCAAAAAGAGAATTATTGAAGGCACAGCAGTACCAGAAGAAGTACGCGGACCAGCATCGAAGGCCGGTCGAGTTCAAG
>NW_027160535.1:0-300 GCF_002600585.1 Cystoisospora suis
CCGGATTCACTACAGGGAAGAACGGAGGACAGGGTCAAGATAAGAAGAAGCCTTTGGTGTGCTGGAACTGCGGGAAGGAAGGACACCCACGCGCACTCTGCCCTAAGTCGTCAAACTGAAGGCTCCTGCTAAAGGAGGCTACGCAGGAGCCGTCGAGCCGAAGACCTCAGACCACCAAGAGGAAGGTCTTTCAGTATGCTGTGTTCAGGCATACCACCTGGCCACGCCTGGACAGGGAGAACGGCTGCAGGCAAGGAGCTTTGCAGCAGGACATGCGGAGTCGCCCGGCGGTAGGGCGTG
>NW_027160536.1:0-483 GCF_002600585.1 Cystoisospora suis
ATGTATCTTTGGGTTTTTTCCCTTGTGTTGCATGGTGTACCTCGAGATCGTTTTCTGGTTAGTCCTTTCAAAGACTTGCTTGAGAAGTCCATTCACAATGGAGTCTTCCTGCGCCTCTTGTGTAGTGACACTTCGACTGCCTAGAGGCTGAATGAGGCGTAAGACTTCAGGAGCGAGAAGATTGGTGGGTTGATCATCTTCTTTGTTTCTTGTCGTAGTTAGACAGACAAGACAGCTGAGAAATTTTCTTCGGTCTCCTATCACCATACAATTCGAGATTGCGCCAGGCAGTTCTTGCTTGATAAGACTCTCGAGAAGTAAGGGAGGAACATTTTCTCCCCCAGCTGTAATGATAAGCTCCTTCAGCCGGCCCGTAAGATAGATGAAGCCTTCGTCATCTACGGAGCCTAGATCTCCTGTATGAAGAAAGCCATTCTCATCTAAAGTCCCTCTCGTTGACTTCTCGTCTTTGTAGTAGCCCAT
>NW_027160536.1:604-753 GCF_002600585.1 Cystoisospora suis
CATGGAAGGGGAAGAACAAGAAGGGGGAGGGACAAACATTCAGAACATTTAAGAGGGATTGACATGTAAGAAGGGAGTCTCTCTTCTTATCCTATGTATTCGTCTTAGTCTGAATGTCTATCTTTCTCTCTGTCTGAAACGGTTTCCGT
>NW_027160536.1:843-6649 GCF_002600585.1 Cystoisospora suis
GACTGAGAGAGAGAGAGAGAGAATAGAGACAGCATATATCCCCCAAAAGAGAGGGTGAATAAGCGAAAGAAAAAGATGGAGAGAAGACTTCTCCGCATGCAATAGCAAGGTATACTCGATCCGCCGAACGTCTTGAGTCCTTTTGTCAGATAAATCCTCCCTAAGGTGAGACACGAGGAAAGAGAAGAAAAAAGAGAAGAAGAAAGAATTCTTGCCTGGTCAATTTGAAGTGTTTCGGCTTGATACTTGGCTACCTACCTAGCTAGCTAGTTGCACATTCTCTTCAAGAGAGGAAAAGCAGAGAGGGAAAAGAAGAAAAAGATGTCTTGTTTGCCTATCTCATAGGTCTCCCTACGAGTTGCTTAGATGGCCTCATTCACCCTTCTTCTATCACTCTCTCTCTCTGTCTCTCTCTCATCTGCACCTATATATAAGAAATGTACACAGACGTGTATATCTACGTACGTATGTGTTTATGAATCTATACAGTGTATATATGTATGTGTACGTCTACGTAGTTTGTCTAGTATGTATGCCTACGTATGTATGTAGGAGATAGAAAGACTGAATGAAGACGTACTGAAGTCAGTACACTCTTCGCCCCGAACACCTATCTCTACATCTCTCTTTCTCTCTCTCTTTCCTTCCTTGTCTTTCTCTTTCTCTCAGCATATGTACATTTACATGCATACTCCAGACAGATAGATGATAGATCTTATTCACCGCACTCCTCTTCATGGAAAAAGCCCTAGCCGAGGGGGACCGCAAAGATCTCTGCTGCTTATTCTTGTCTTCTTCTTCTTCTATTGTTGCTGTCTTCGTACTCGCTTCTTCTTCTTTTTCTTCCTTTCTCTCCCTCTGCTTTTCTTACCATCCAGGTGCAGGGAGAATGAAGGTCTGCGGTCCTGTACTTTCGCTAAGGCCATAGATGGAATTGATAGGCATGCCCAGAGACATGAAGTAGCGCTGAGTGACAGGATCTAAAGGAGCCGCGCAACTTCCCAGTCCTAAGCATCGATCCATCCCCAGAGCTTTACGCACCTAACCATACACACATATATAGATATAGATCTATACCACACACACTTCATCGACAGACACATATACATAGAAATATATCTACCATACATACATACATATACATATACACCGCAATATATATATAGATAGATATGTAGATAGATATATGGATACAGCAGAAGAAGAAAAGAGACCAAGACGGAGTTGAGTTCATGTAGAGCATAAAGAGATGAAGGGTAGGCAGGAAGGTTAAGAAGAAAGAAGAGAAGTCGTTGTTTCTTCTCAGGGCTATGGATTCTTTTTGCTACTGTTGTATTAGCCTAGATCTACTGAGAGACAGAGAATGCGGAGATATATATGTGTGAAGTACGATGCCTTGAAGTCAAGACACACGTCTGTCGATGAGAACCCGTGATCCAGTGTACATACACCTTCCTTCCCGTGTAAGTATAAAGCTTTATTGTACTCCTATCTATGACGAGGTGTATGTGATTCCTTTGTTCACAAGCAACAGACAGACTAGAGAAAAAGCAACACTTCAAGACAATCTCCTCTTGAAGATCGGATCGAATAATTGCATGGGTTTGATCCTTTATGTGAACGAGGAAAAGGTCACAGATGTCTGATCTCTCTCTCTATATCTATCTCTCTCTCTATGCAGCCTGCTCTACATCATCCAAACCACCATAGAGACAGAGATAGAGAGAGAAATTTGTCTCCACTACTTGAATATCTTTCCTCTTAGATGATGAGAGACCAGGAGAGAGAAGAGAATCTGTGGATCTTTGGTATATCGTTGATCTTACTTGATTGAGAATGAGCTTCATAACAATGGGGAAAGTAGTTGGTACAGCTCCATCCTTGCCAGTAAGGAGAGCATCTGTTCCTCTGTATCCGACGTCTTTAGCCCAGTCTGCTATTCTCTTTTTGAGACCGGTGGAGCCTCTTTGCGCGGCGATTTCTTTAAGCTTTAATTCGATCTTCTCCCATACACGTGGCACAGCTAGAAACCATGTAGGACGGACAGCTTTAACGGTTTCTATAAGGGTTCCTTGGAGGGAATCGGGGCGTGCAAAGTAGGCGCAGCAGCCCATAGTGACAGGCATGTAAAGATCGACGAGTTGAGCGGCGACATGCGATAAAGGTAAGAATGAGACAAGGTGATGCGAGCTATCTAGTTTCATCATTTGCGAAGAGCATGCAGCTGTCCATGTGAAATTATCGTGGGAGAGCATCACCCCCTTAGGATAGCCTGTGGTCCCACTTGTATACACAAGAGAACAGCACTGTCCCGGCTTTAAGGATTCCATACGGGCTGTTAAGATGGCATCATTCACAGATAGACCAAGCTGCAAGAAATCTTCAAAAGAGATGACACCGTCGTTCTCATACCCCGGAGGGACACGGTCACGATACACGACAATCATCTGAAGCTCATCGCAGGCACCAAGCTCTGCTTCTTCTTCTTCTTCCTTCTCCTCTTTGCTTGCTATCCCCCCTTGATTCTCTCTTCTCCCTAGGCCGGCTCCCCCTCCTTGGTTCATCTGACGTAGAGACGATGAAGAGGATGAGGGAGTATCTCGTTTTCGCTTTCTGCTGGGATCGTCATCTTGCTGTGCTTGTCCGGCCTCGTTCTTGTCTATGTCGCTTTTCTTAGTGGAGTTAGAATAGGGGCCATGGAGCTTGCGAAGAGCCCGTTCTTCTCTCTGTTTCTGCTGCAACTTCTTCACTTGAAGCATCTTCTCGAGATTCACGAGGGAATCGACAACTGCCACTCGACAACGTGCATGTCGGACTACATGTCTAGTAGCATCGACCGAGTTGGTAGTGTAAACTCCTACAGCTACTCCATCGATAAAGATAGAGCCAAAGTAAGCGATCGCCCATGCAGGACTGTTACACCCCATGATGGCTATACGTGAACGACGTTCACAGCCGAGATATAAAAGACCTTTAGCAAACATGCAAACGTCGTTCCAGTATCCTTGCCAGGTGTACATACACCAACCTGGGATAGGGCCACATACATACGATGGCGGGGGTGCGGTATCAAGATTCGGTCTGGCAGGTAAAGATGTTAAGATGGTTCCTCCATCATCTTTTTCTTCCTTTCCTTCTTCCTGTTCTCTTCTTTTCTCCTCTTCATCTTTCGCAGAAGAAGAAGATGAAGATCTCCCTGCCGTCACCTTAGGAACAAAGTGGGGCTGAAAAGCTAAGGCAGGACGCTCCGGATAACGACGGACGGTATCGGCAAAGAAATCGACAACAGTGATAGGAGGGAGAGAACCCGGGCCGGATTCAGCGACTCGAACAGGCAGCTCGCATGTCACATCTGTCGTCCAGTAGAGCCCATGACCAGGTTTGTGCGGCTGTATGAGTCGATTGTGGTGGTGAGCTGTATCGAGCGATAAGAGTGTGCTTACACCTCGACACGATTCTAAACCCTCTGATCCTGTATGAAGGAGACGCCCTGTTGGCGGCATATCCGTCGGATCAAAGAGAATCGCCATCGTGGTGGTCAGCCGGGGGTGATGCTACGGCTGTCGTTGTCGAAGAAGAAAGATGAGGGATATGATGTGACTTTCACGGGTATGGATAGATGGTGAAGAGAAGGGAACGGTATGGAGAGAAAGGGAAGAAGGAGGAAGGCTAGAGATACATATGTATATATATCTTTGGTAGTTGGGACAGACGGAGAAGAGAGAGACGAAAGAGAAAGAGAAGGGAGAGAAAACGAATGATATCGGTAGGGGCAAGACAGTGAGAAGATGAGAGCGATGAACTGCCTTGTGAAAAGAAGGAGAGCGAATAGTGAATGAGAAGAAAAGAAAAAGGAAGTTAAGAAAAGAAGAAAGTACAAACGAGGTAAAAGAGGAAGAGGAACAAACCACAAAGGTCAGAAACAATCTAAGGGATCCCACCGAACAACGCAAAACGAGTAACGAACACGGCCTGAGAATTCACCGTCACAAGCCTCCTTCAGGGATGCTCGCTCTGAGGAGAAGAAGAAGAACAAGAAGAAAGAAGAGAGACAAAAGAGGAAGAAAGGCCGTAATACAGATGAGAAGGAGACTCCCTCTTCACGACAACACCTTTCCTCATCATAATACCGTTGTCAGTTTAACGAAACCTCGCCATTTCGCCATAAGAATGAGATAGACAGACATCCATCCGTCGAGAGAATTCTCTTCTCGAGAAGTCAGCGACAGGGAGGAGAGGAAGGACTCAATCAACTCCGACAAAGACAGCGACAACGGGCGGGACCGACTGTTGGAGCCATGCACACCGTCCCAAGACGGAGAGAGCGACTCTAGCGCTTGACTTCCCGAGAAGTGAAGAAGGATAGAAGCCCACGATTGATGTTTGAGCGAGTCAGTGCAAAAAACAAAGAAAAGAGCAATTGGAAAGAGTCGATGGATGGCCTCAGGATCTCGTCTACAACTCAAATCACAAGGCAGGAGGAGTCAGTTAGTTAGTTACTTCGTGTGCGACGACGAAGTCTCATTGTTTCACTCGATCCATCTCATACAACTCTTTCCTATTAAACCTATCAGACCGAAGAGTAGAAGTAGTCGCTATAGGAGTGGAACTGAGAGGTCTTGGCCCTTGAGTGTTGTGCTTGCTTGCTTGCTTGCCTGCTTGCTATAGCCGGGTAGTAGTTAGTTGGTGGGCTGGGGTGTATGTACACCCCAGTCTTAGTAGGGGCCTCACTTGCTTGACGATCCTGTCTCTCCGGAACGGTTTTTTCTCTTTTTTTTGAATAGGCAAGAGCCAAACCGGAGTCTCAGTTGAACCTAACGGAAGGAAAGCTCCAGCTATCATTCACAGTAACGGAAGAAAGACTGCTTTTTACTTGAACACGCAGGTAGCGAGTGGCTTGCCCTGGTACCCCCTTCTGCCTTCCTACCCACCGATCCCCTTCTAGTCAAGCTGTTCGCTCACAGTCAAAGAGACCTCGTCGTCCAATTGCTTGTTTTGAAGCTGCATGCAGTACCTTCTTGATTAAATGTCTTTGATGAAGTCTTCTCTATTCCCGCCGCGTGCTTCTTTCTTTCGTTCAGATGCTTCTGACCTCTCTCTGGGTCTTCTTATCACCGCGCTCTTTCTCTTTGCATCTTTCTGATGCCTTCTGTCTTTATCCTTTCTCTTTGTCTGTTGTAGATCCGAATCTTGCCGTTGTCTGATAACTTTAGAACAGATCGCAGTCCAGACAGATGAGCTGCGCCAAAACCGAGTGTTCTGACGGCCACCTGTCTCCTCCTAAGAGACAATCAAGAAAGATAGACACACACTCGTATAAGGAAAGAGACTTCAAAGTATAGAAGGTTTACAAACCCCTCCCTTATGATGAAGCAACATGGGGGGGATAGAGGAGAGCCGATCCTCAGCAAGGATCGACACAGAAGAGGAGATCGACTTTCCTCGTCTTCATGACTTGAAAGAGGACCGGAGGTTCTCTTCTTCTTCTTCAGACTAGGATCTTTCTCATGCTCTTGCGAGTGAAACCCACACAGCTTTCCACCATGCGTGAAGAATCCTGGCATATACAGACCTCCAACTTTTTCTCTTTACAAGTCAGAAAGAGAAGTTTTCTTCTTCCTCGACCTTCTCCTCCAGAGAAGCAGATCATCTATCATGATTTGCCGCAGCCTGATGTCCCTCTAGAGTATATACATCAAGTCCTACTTACCCCGTCTCTTCTTCTTCATTCACTTCCTATCATCAACCAAGGTCAAACGATCTCGACGAAATTCTTTCACGATTGTCTCTTCCTTCTACTAAGCTG
>NW_027160536.1:6856-7393 GCF_002600585.1 Cystoisospora suis
TTCTCTTTATTCTTCTACTACCATGGAGTCGCCGTCTCCTCCGAGACATAGCCTTTCTTCGTCTTCTTCTTCCTCACCTTCTCCGCCATCTGCTGAAGTTCTTTCTACCTGTATCCATCAGCTTAATGAGGAGTTCCCCACGATCGCATCTCTATCTTCTTTAGATTCACGTATGTCATCTCTTCAAACACGCTTACGTGCGTTAGATAAAGATATTCTCGTTGCTGTAAGAGAACAAGCTCGGCGTTCCTCCTCTTCTTCCTCTTCTTCATCTACGTCTCTTCAATCTTTCCGCCAATGTGTGAAGGATCTTGTCGCCGGTCTCAATTCCATGAAAGAGCGCGCTGATTCGAGCGACCGGCGAGTAACGAAGATCTGCGATGATATCAAGAGACTCGCGCTAGCTAAAGACAACTTAACTCTTTCTATTTCAACTTTAAAGCGCTTAGTTATGCTCATGACCGCTTTAGATCGTCTCCGTCAAGCAGCCGCCTCACGGCGATATGCGGAAGCCTCTCAGCTTCTTCTTGCTGTGAA
>NW_027160536.1:7714-8017 GCF_002600585.1 Cystoisospora suis
CTCTTCTTCTTTTCTTTCTCTCCACCATACAAGGGGGGGAGGTCGCAGAGGATATCTCCGAGAAGGACATTCTTCTTCGTCTTCACTACGCACCAAGAAAGGCGGGGGAGAAGAAGATGGAGATGCAGGAACCCTCCACGCCCCTCACACGACCAATCCTTTTCATGAAGCTGCGACTGAATCTTCCACAGAGACTTCTCTTGTCAAGTCCATGATGAAAGGCATCCTTGGAGGGGTCGGAGAGAAGAAGGTCGGAGAAGGAGAAGATGAGGAAGATGAACGAAAAAGAAGAAAAGAAAAAGA
>NW_027160537.1:0-6823 GCF_002600585.1 Cystoisospora suis
GAAAGAAAGAAAGAAAGAAAGAAAGAAAGAAAGAAAGAAAGAAAGAAAGAAAGAAAGAAAGAAAGAAAGAAAGAAAGAAAGAAAGAAAGGCTGTGCAGAAGGTCCTCATGACAAATGAGAATGCTGTAGGTTTGGAGAATCTAGAATCCTCGTACGAAGAAGCAAACAGAGAAGTTCCAAGAGGGAGCATAAAGATTAATTCGTAGGATTGAGAGAAGTACCATATCGACCCTTATCGAGTATGATATAATGACTGCAAGAGAAACAGAAGAACAACTGCATGCATGCATGCAAGAAAGCTTAAAGACGAGGAAGAAAAGCAGAGAAGAAAGAATACCGTTCCCGAGAGACCTGACCTCTCTCTCTCTAGACTATTCTTTCTCTCCTCTCCCTTCATCCTCATCTAGACACACGTTGTCTGGTAAGCACGAGCCTTCACTACACATACACGTATGTATCATTCTATCTCTCACATGTCGAAGATATACACGGCTGTAAAAAGATATTCTTGCTAGAAATGTCAGTCACTTTACTAAATAGGAAGCGATAGATCGTCACTTTGCTGTTGCTCCTCACTCCTCCATGAAAGACCAACTGACACACACACGGATAGCCGACGAGGTGTACATACACCTCAACTTCCCTTGCGGGGGGACGGCTGGTTTGTGAAGGATTAAGAAAACAAGAAAACAACTATGCGAACACTCAGACTCGTGGGATCTTCTTGTCATATCGATCATCGTCTTCTTTCTCTTCTCTTTCTCTTCCAAAAGAGAGAGAATTCGATTAGGAGGATCCATAAGTAAGAAAGGATACTTGGAGCTATTCTTGACTTTTCTTCTTTTTCTTATGACCAGGGTGCCCCATGCTTCTCCTTCGTCTCCCGCCTTGTGTGTTGGCATGCTACTGAGGTGTACATACACCTCACCTCCTCCCCCTTCTCTCTCCTGCGGCCCTATATAAGAACAGCATTGTCTCCTTCTTCTTTAAGATCTTCTTCCTCATTTCCCCTGTCTTGTCTCCTTTCTAAGACAACCCTCAACCCAAGGTTTAGCTACCTAGCTAGCTAGCTAGAAAGAACGAGATCGAGAGTGCATGCACCGACAACATGATGAAGAGGCAGGCAGTCCTTGTACGAGAAATCTTTACCATTCCTGACAGGTGTTACGACTTCTTTCTTTCTTTCTTTTTCTTTCTTTCTCAGAGAAGAAGACTAAGAGCCACATGTATTTCATCTTCTTTCCAACTTTCTTGTCTTATCGGCGATGTCGCTGACGGTCCCCGCTATTTTCTTCGTTATCTTCGTGATGGTAGGCAGAACCCCGGGAGAGACTTCTTCTATGAGAAGATGCTTCACCCTTTCTATGTGAAGAGGAGGAGGATGAATAGGTTCCTTCTTCTCTTTCATATTCTTCTTCTTCATCCTCTTTTCTTATTCTTCTCTCTCGATCCCTCCCTCTTCTTTCATCCTCATCATCCAGGCTCCTTCTTTCGTTACTGTAAGATCTTCGCTTTTTATCTTCTCGCTTCGACGGACGAGGCGAGCGGGAAAGAGAAGTTGATCTTCGACGGCGTCTTAAAGACGGAGATAAAGACCTGTCATCGTTTCTTCGTGAATCCCCTCTTCCTCTTCTTGGGCCATCTTCTTCATCTGAATATCTCCGTCTCTCTTCTTCTTCTTGCTGTCTTTTACTCCTGCCCCGACCTTTTCTTTCTTCCTCATCTTCTTCTCCTCCTAGACTCCTATCTCTTCCTCCCGCTCTTCTTCTCTTTCTCTCGTCACCCCGCACGTAGTCATCTTCGTCATCTTCATTCTTCAGTCGTTCTTCTTCATCATCCTCTCTTCCATATCTGTTGTCTCCCTTTCTTGTTGATCCGTCTCTTCTGTCTTGATCTTCATCTGAGAGAGAATCTCGACCTCGTCTTCTACTGTGGGTATCTTCCTCTCCATGTGGTCTCCTTCTTTCTTGGGATAGACCCGTCTCTCGGCTTCTCTTTCTTCTTGCTGCACCCCCACCTCTCATCTCTTCACGATCATCTTCCTCCTCTTCCTCTTTTTCTTTCAGGCGGTCTCGATCCTCGCCACTTGCTCTCCTCCGGCCTTCTACTCTTCTCTTATCTGCACCTTCTCTCATGTCATCCCGCTCCTCGTCTTCATCTCCGCGTTTCTTTCTTCCTTCTCGATCCAGAGAAGAGGACGAAGGAGAGCCTTCTTTCTTTCTACTTCGCATCTTCTCATCTATCTCATCGTTATCCCGTTCTTCTCCTCCTCTACGAGAAGATACACTGCCGCGTCTACTACCTCCTCTCCCCTCCCCCTCTCGATGATAGTTGCGATAGTCACGGTCTCTCATCTCCTTCCCTTCTCGGTTTTCGTGACTACTTCTTCTTCTATCTCTTGATCTCTCTTTTTCTCCTTCATCCTCCTCTTCATTCGTCTTTTCTTCTTCTTCGTCTTGTCCCTCTTCATAATCTCCTTTCTTCTTGTTCTTCTGTTTCTCTCCATCACTCTTATCTTCTTTTAGATCTTTCTTCTCTTCTTCTACGCCACCTCGCGTGTCTTTCTCATCGCTCCCTTCTTCTCTCTCTTTCTCACGATGGCGACTCCCCCGGGGACTATCTCGCCGAGAGAGTCTCGACGCTGAGAGATCACGTGAATAGGAAGAAGAAGATCGATGCTTCGAGTGAGGGCTCCGACTACTACTACTACTACTCGCTCTTCTCCCTCTTCTCCCATAACTTCCTCTTTCCCCATCATCTTCATCCTCTTCTCGATCTACTCTTCTTTCTTTTTCATCATCCTCTTCTTTATCATCCCCTCTTTGCCCTATCGCTTTCTTCTTCTTTTCTTCTTCTCCTCCTCCTCCTCCCTCTCGATGATACCGAGAAGAGTGATAGGGTCGATGATCGCTTGGGCCACTACTACCACTACCACCCGGTAGCTGAGTTGTCGTTCGCTTAGGACTCCGACTTGAAGAGGCTGCGTCGCTAGCCTCATCATCTCCAAAGTAAGGTTTTCTTTGCTTCTCTTCCTTCAGGAGCTCCATATCGTCACGACTTCTCCTTCTTCCTCCTGATCCTCTTCTTTCCTTTGAGTTGTCGGGACTCTTTCTCTCTTCACCTTCGTCACATTCTTCTCTTTCTCTTCCTCTTCTTCTATATCGATCTTCTCCTTCTTCATGGGGGGGGAGGTCATCGTCTTCACCTAGACTTCTTCTTCTTCCTCTGCCTTCTCCCGCCTCGTCATCTTCTCTTCTCCCCCCTCTTCTTCTCTCCGTCGATGCTCCTCTTCCTTGACTACTCCTACTACTACGTCTTTCTCTCAGGTTCGACGAAGAAGAACGGACGGGAGATTGGCTACCGCTTCTTCCTCTTCTTGTTCTTCCTCTTCCTCCTCTCCCCCCTCTTGGACTCCTCTCAGATCGACGAGAATGAAGAGAACCTTCTTCTTCTTCTCCATCGCTATAATCTCTTCCTCTTCTCCGACTTCTCTCTAGAGACGATCTTCCTCCTCTTCTTGCTCTTGTCCCTTCACCCTCATCTTCAACGCCGCCACCTCTCCGTCCTTCTCGATCGTGGGGGTCGTAAGGCGAAGAATTCTCTCGGCTGTAATAGCCTTCTCTTTCTCTTCTTCGATCTCCACCTCTTCTCTCTTCGTCTCTGTCTCTTCCACGGCCCCAGCTCCCCCTATGACTACGACTACGTCCTCGAGAGGAAAAATCTTCTTCTTCATCGTATGAAGAAAACGATCTGTTGTCTCCTCTGCCTCGATCTTCTTCACGTCGAGACGGCCGCCTCCCTGGCGAATCATCGGCGTCTTCATACTCATCTCGACTACCACGAGGCGGCCGCTCCCCCCCACCCCTTCCTCGAGGCGATCGACGATTTTCGCCTCCTCGTCCGGGAGATCGATGACGAGATCTACAAGAAAGAAAGAAAGAGTGAGAAAGAGTGAGAAAGAAAGAGTGAGAAAGAAAGAAAGAGAAAGAAGTCTTTGTGTTCCTTGACAACTTTCGGATTGTTTTGATAGAGAAGAAGAGGAAATGGATCGAAAGAGACTCTCGATGATGCTTCTCTACTCCTCGTATTGACGAATGCTATCATCACGCATAGGACAACACTCATCTATCTATAAAGCGGGGAGTACCTCCACATATACATATCCATATATCCACACATACATATGTTCTGACGTACATAGGCGACGGACATGCACACTCGTACTAGAGAAAAAGAGAGGACGTGCAAAGACGGAGAGACACCTACACTCGTTAACCATGAGAAAGAAACAGAGCGAGATAGATAGAGAGATAAATTAAAGACAGATTGAAGATAGATAGATTAAAGATAGATAGATAGATAGGGGATCTATAGTTCGTCTTCTACCTTATGAGTAATAGTCCTACTACTATATCCATCCCCTATTCTTCAATCCCCCTGGCTTGTCTCTCTGTCCTCTCTTATTCCTACGCCTTCGCTATTACAGAGATATTCCACGTAGCTCTCTCTATTGAAGCTACGTATCTCTCTATCGACCTACACAACTCTGTCTATCTCTTTATCGGCCTATCTCTCTATCGATCTACAGCAACTCTATCGATCCATCTGTCTATCTATTGACCGATCCACACCGCTATATAACACCACTCTATCTCCCTCGAAATGACGAGACCTCTCTCTCTCTCTCTCGCTCTCTCTCTCTCGCTCTCTCTCATCCGCGCCCTGATCCTTTTATACAACTTGTGTGTAGAATTCATGTCTTTCCCCAAAGTGAACAGAAGAGAGAATTCGCTCATGTATCTCTCTTCGTCCCTTTTCTTCTTTTCTTCTTCTATTTACCTTTCATCTTCATTGCGATAGCCTCGGCTGTCCTTATCATCGTCGTAGTAGTAGTCGTCGTCTCGGCGACTCCCACCGTCATCTCCATTCTGCTCGCATCGCAAAAGATCCACACAAATCACTACTAGACCATCTTTCACTTCTTCTCAGCCGCAGAGAGACGGAGATCTCCATACAGGCATGCGCAAGCGTAACCCACCTAGCTAACTAGCTAACTAGCTGCTCACAGCATGAAGCATAGATAGACTAAAGAGAGATAGATAGATGGTTAAAGATAGATAGGTAGACACGGTAGGCACGGGTATCTTAAGAGAAGAGAAGAGAAAGAGACTCCTCCTCAATCATAAACGAGCCGCATATCACCCCCCATGCACACAAGAGAAATCCTCCTCCGCCTCCTCATGTCATGGATGCTTTTCTTCTTTCTCTCTTTAAATACATGCAATTGCTACCTAGCCACTCCAACAAGGTGTCTCTGTCTCTGTCTCTCTGTCTCTCTGTAGTCAAGCAAATCTGTGAGCGGCATTCATATGAAGGAGACATAGGGGGAAGAAATGACAAAGAAAAAGAAGAAAGTGTCAAGTAACGAGGAGAGAAGAAGAACAAGGTCCTCAACACGAGGAAGCGGAAGGGGGGAGGCGGAGATGGAGATGTCTCTTCATCTCCGTCTCTCCATCTCTCTCTCTCCCTCTCTATCTCTCTCTATCTCTCTCTTTCTCTCTCCCTATCTCTATCACTCTATCTCGCTTTGATCTTTCGCTATTTCTCTGTCTGTGTGTGAGTGTTTTCGATAGCTCTTATTGACTTACGTCAGCCTTCACTCGAATTTTAGCCGAATGGAAGATATTCCGAAAGACCGTTCCATTCAACTTTCTTAACGCATAATCCATATCGTCTCCATTCAAATACTCCACTATCCCCACCTACACAAAGAGTGAGAAAGAAAGAGTGAGAAAGAAAGAGCAAGAAAGATACGAAGTGTCTTGTAGTTACGCCTTTTCTGTCTCTTCTTCGTCTTCGGATGAGCAAGAAGAGAAGCACCGCGACTACGAGATTCTACGCTAGAAGAGTAGACGTACTTGGGAGGGGGAGTAGCAGAACAAGAGAGTTGAAGAAACAGAAAGAGAACGAAAAAGCGAATAGAAAGAAAAGAGATAAAGCCAAGAGAAGCAGCCTATACACCTTCCCTTCCGAGATTGAGAAGGCACCTGACTATTCATCTGTCTACCTATCCCTCTCTTTGATCTATTATTTATGCATCTATCTGGAATCTATCTTTTTTGACTTACGAGGTATCTAGCTTCATTCTGTCTCTACCTATCTATCTCCTCTGTCTTTACCTATCTCCATGAATCTACATCGATCTATATATATGTATGTATGTAGGTATATCTGTCAATCGATCTACAGGTGTTGACGTGCCCCTCAAAAGATGTGAAAGTAGGTGGGAGAGGAGGAGGTGGCGTTCCTCACGCACTCGTAACGAACGACCACTCCACTTCCTCTCTCTTTTCTCTTCTCTTCTTCAGCTTCTCTTCTTCCTCCATACCTCGACGAGGTCAACTCGATCTACCAACAGAGAAGGTATACACAGATACAGACATGTATTTACCTATCTCTCTATCTCTATATACGCACATACAAAGCCTATATATATACACATGCAAAACCTTCAGAAGAAGACGCATACATATTTTTGTTCCTGTCCCTCTTCAGCCTTGAATAGACTTCATTCTCTCTTTACATGAAAGCGACCGAGAGAACAAAAGAGAAGAGAGAAAAGACTTACACCCCCTTCAATATTGGCGTATCCTACATCTCCTGCTCTTCGCATGTGATCTTTCAAGTCTTGCCAGCTAGCTGTAGGAGGGAGCCCATACACCCGAACTCGAAACTCCGACCTAACACGAAGGAAAACAAAGCACATGCATGCATACATAGAGATATATCCAGATCTATTTCCATCTACATATATATATATATA